>NC_056730.1:851698926-851896426 GCF_019279795.1 Protopterus annectens
CTTGCCACAGGTGGTGGGGTGGCTAGACATCCCCCCCCTCACCAGACTGGAGGAACTACTCCTAAGTGTTGTGGCTCCAGCCCAACAGCAACAACAGCAGCAGCAGCATACATGCATAATGATGGAGGCTGGAGCCACCCAGCAGCAGGACACGGAGCGTGCAGGTAACATGCCATGTGTATAGTTGACTGTTCTGTACACTGTTAGTTTATGCATGTGTGAGGTGTGTCCTCGGTTTGTAGCTGTTATCTTGGCAATTATTGTGCAAGAGTGATATTCTCAATATCAGCAGTAGACCTGTGGAAGCCAACTGTTGCACTACTGAACTGTATCATACTCACAGTATCAATGGCAAAGTTGTGCCCACTGACAATAAATGTCTCATTTCTGCAGGTCCCTCTGGTGTAACAGCAAGGCAGCCTATCCATGCTGGTGAGTGTGTAATAACAATACCTTCAATACTCTTGATACTAATAATAATAATAGGCTGAAGCAGTAGTGCTATGTGTTTGATTACAGGTGTGTTTGTGTCTGTGTGTTGATATCTCATATACTGAGGAGTGTGCATGTGCCCTGTGTGCATGTGTGCATGTGCGCATGTGTGCAGGTGTGCATGTGCGCATGTGTGCAGGTGTGCATGTGCCCTGTGTGCATGTGCGCATGTGCCCTGTGTGCATGTGCCCTCTGTGCATGTGTGCATGTGCCCTGTGTGCATGTGTGTATCAGTGGTGACATTGTGTACACATTGCAAACTGTGTTTCCTGTCTTACTCCCACAGGTTCTGGTGCTGCTCTGGTGTTGTTCAGCAGGGAACCTGAATCAGCTGCCGTGGATAGTGATAATGATGATACCTGTGTAATGGCACAGGGAGGTGTGCCAGGGTCCGTCGTTGGTCAGCCAATTGACAGTACACAGCTGTCGACCCTATCAATGCGCACAGTTATCCTGCCAATACATCCTTTGTCACCAATGTCCCTAGGTGATGGACAGGATACAGTAGGCATTGATCAGGGTAATGTGGTATCGGTGGCACATGCATCCCCACACAACAGCCATGGCAGGGTCCTGACATGGTACCACACAGGCAGATGTCCAGGGGTTCTCGTGGGAGCATCCGTGGACGTACCGCCCCTGTCAGACGTGCCCACAGAGGTCTTTCAACCTCAGCTATGTTTCGGGCTGTAATGCAGGCACAGTCACGTATGGAAAGGTACACCAGAGAGGGTCTGAGGGAGCTGAGAGCATGTCGCACAGCTATGAATGACAGTATGCGTGATGTTGCGGCTGCCATCCATAACTTCACCGAGGTCATTGACAGACGTTGGGGGGACACATTAGATCTGTTCCACAACTACATGTCCATGAGCCAGGGCAATGGTGCATGGTTGAGGCGTCGACGTGGCCGTATGCCAGCAGCAGCCATCGCGGACAACAGGCCCATGGCCGCTCCCATAGTGCCAGCAGCAGCCCCAGCAATGCTGGGTCTGTGCTGTCATCAGACCGCCCCAGGAGACCACGTGCACGTGGCTCTGGACAGTCCCAACAGGGACCTGCCTCCAGTCACCAACCACCTGCTTCTGATGACAGTACCTAGTCTGGCTTAGTACCTGATACGGTCCGTAGCACCCCTGCCAGGCCCAGGTACCGTGTCTGTGGCCAGAGACAGTGATCTGTATGACCTGGCAGGTACAGTCTGTGGCTGTCCACAAACACCTGTATATGGCAGCCATGAGGTGGAACTGTGTACATGCATACACACATGCAAATTGATAACACCTAGGGCTACTGCATACACGCACACACTGCATCAACATTGCCACATCTTGTACTGCTGTCCCTCACCAACACACACACACAGACATGTCAGTTGGTTGTATCAGTGGCAGACTCAGGCATACCAAGTACACACCCTGTGCATATGATGAAACTGTGCCACCCCTGCAATCTGTAACATCGGTGCAGGAACAGGTTAACATGGTGCTGATGCACAGGGTGACTACATAGAAGTGTAGTAATAGTATCATGTTGTTAACAGTACAGTGTAATGATATCATTGTGGGTATATCCCAGCATGCCTGATGCAGTTACAGTATGAATGTCATTGTATTGTTTTGTACACCCATAGTAATTACCATAGTGTAATGTCTGCACATCTTTGCATACTGGTGGTGAAGCTGTCAACAGATGGCCACCTACATAGGTAGCACAGGGGATAAGAAAATGTAAGTATTGATACTCAATGATGGACATGACAACTGCAAGTTGCATGCTGTCCACACTCGACTCTGCAATGAGGATGTTTGAGGATGTTGATATCTGTGCAGTAATACACAACAGGTTCAAGACTCACAAGAGCACCCTAGCACTACAAGGTCACACCTCATACCATGCATGACAGCCCCAAAGCACAGAACTAACTATGACAGGAGGGAGAGTCTCCATACATGTCAAGGATACTGTGGTGCCAGGACAGGTAGCATACATCCTACTATGTTTGGAACTGCTGAGTGAGGGCTCAGCGTCTGTTATTCGAAATGTGTATTAGTTCAGGTATGAGCACTTGGGTTTCAGGCCAGTTATTCTACATTACGAAGGTACATGGTCTGTACACTTGTGGGGGGGGGGGCTGAACCCAGCCCGTCTGACCTGTGAATGTCTGGGTACAGGCTTATAGTGCCTGCATATATGCACTGTTACCTACTGGAAGTCGTACACCTTGTTTGTTGTAGCATAGTCTAGATCCAGGCCAGCTGACTGTAGCTTTGTTTGTATGCATGTTTGCTTGTTATGTCCCTGAAACACTGATTCCACCTGCAATGCAGATTTACAGCGCCTCTGTGGATCCCTAGTGACATCTGTATTGCTTACTGTACTGATGTACATGTCTCACTTGACAGAACGTCACTGTTTGTCCTGTTTGCATGTAAGTTGCCTGTAACACATTGCATATGACTTACCTCGCATTTGCTCACGATAGCATTTATATATGCCAGCACTAACAAATCGGGAGCACTACACCCTCACATACTCACCTTGAGTACCTTGTTCCCCATTGGCCCTATGTGTTGTTAATTATTATGGGATTCCCAATGCTATGGTAGCATGTGCAAAGGTCACTTGTCAATCTACTCTCTGGTCCAGTTGGTGAATCTGTGAGTCATGTGGCAATGTTACAGCTGCCTCATGTACACAGACAACCCTCACCCCTTCCCATAAACTTACAACACATGTGAGAGATGCAACCACATAGCCAAACTGGGTCTAAGCTCTCAACTCAGTACTGGCATACCCTGTCAGGTGGAGTGGGATACTACAGTGAATACAATTCCAGTCTCACATAGACCTGCCACGACAGCAATCCAAACACAGAAACACACAGGAACATTCTTGGAGTCTCAGAATAGCATCCTGCCTGAGCAGCAGACACCTGCGAAGCAGACACACAAGCAAACGTTATGCCAGAACAGAGCACGTGCAACACATAGCTCACAAAGCCTGTGTGCCAAACAGTCACAGCCCATACGGCTTAACAACACACCTGCTACGGTTGTAATAGGTACCTCTATCGTCAGGTACACTGAGGTCATGCTCACCAGGCTGAACAAGGTGAAGGTCACGGTGAGATGCCTGTCGGGCACTATGATCCACCACATAACACAAGCATACAGATCACTCCAAAGCATGTACAAATATGACTCAGTCATTGTCCATGCCAGTGTGAATGACCTGTGACGTACCTCCCTGGACTACATGTTAGGGGACATAGAGGGGCTCTCTGAACATGTGGCACAGGCTGGTATGACCCTGACCTTGAGTAGCATCTTACCCTCACCAAGAATGCTGCCACAATATGTAGACAGGATGATCAATTTCTACAATGGTGACATTCAAAGGGGATCCAATGCCTGTCAGCGTGGGATTACATGCTAGACAAGCGACGTTGCTTTGCTAGGGACAGCTTGCACCTGTCACCCATGGGCCGTTGTATATTGGCAGAGGCTCTTGCTACACACATAGTGCCTTTTTATGCAAGGCTGAAATTACATAGCCACCTACACAGGTATCACACGGGATAGGACACTAATAGTACTGCTACTCAACGCCAGCAGTGTAAACCTCAAGATGCATGCAGTGGAAACTGTCCTTAGCATGGGGAACAGCAATATCCATGCAGTAACAGACTCCTGGTACAAGGCTCCCAGGTGCACCCCATCACTGCCAGGTCATACCTCATACCATGCTTGTCGTCCCCTAAACATGCACTAAACCAGAACAAGGGGGATGTATCCAAAGCACCTCAGATACACACACCCCCAGGTTGGTGGCACAGCACAAAGCATCAGAGCCTATCCATGTGCAACTAACAGTGGGTTAGACTGCCTTCAGGTTCATAGCCTGGCACACACCACCCTCCCATACCCAGGAATCCCACTTGGCCTTCCTGACAACACTGGGAATATGACGGTCTCTACAAACACCATTATATAGGTGGACTGAAACTACCCAAACAGAGTGTGAGCATTACTCTAGCTCCAAGACCCTAGCTGAAAGGTTCCTAGCATTCATTCCCTGCATTGCTATGGAACAACTTGTTACCACTCCCACAAGAGGTGAAAACATGCTGCACCTGTTCATCAACAACATGTGGACTATATGCTCCAGACCAGTCGTGTATCCCTCGCTGGTAGGATGACACCATATACAACTCACTGTATATTCACGTACCACATGCAGCCCCTGCACAGAACACCACAGTCATACAGTTGTCTAATGCAAATTCCATGTATTCACATGAGGCAGGCTTTGGACACGGGGAACTATTGAAGGTCACAGGTACATATGTGTATGTGGCACACACATACATCATGTGTGCATTGACATTACTGATATAATGTATGTCGTGCAATATTGGGAACAACACCCCACGCACATGGACAAACTGTGTGACAAAAACACACATGGCGTTTGTAGGATACAAACCCCTACCTAACTATGTTATGACACTTGTGAGAGACGCAGTAGCAGAGCATGCTATTTGCTTTACTGGGAGGCTTGCTTTCTCCTGCTGTACTTATAGGGTGCTGACATCATCAGTGTTTAGACAGTGGAATATGCAGCATGTGGTGTGTTGTATTAGTTGCCAAAAGGGACATTTCTCTTACACATAGGATTGCACACACACTACTCCCCCCCCCCCACATACACACACACACACTGAGCACTTGCAGGATTCAAACCCCTACCTAACTATGTTATGACACTTGTGAGAGACCCAGTAGCAGAGCACGCTATTTGCTTTACTGGGAGGCTTGCTTTCTCCTGCTGTACTTATAGGGTGCTGACATCATCAGTGTTTAGACAGTGGAATATGCAGCATGTGGTGCGTTGTATTGGTTGCCAAAAGGGACATTTCTCTTACACATAGGATTGCACACACACTACTCCCCCCCTCACATACACACATACACTGAGCACTTGCAGGATTCAAACCCCTACCTAACTATGTTATGACACTTGTGAGAGACGCAGTAGCAGAGCGCGCTATTTGCTTTACTGGGAGGCTTGCTTTCTCCTGCTGTACTTATAGGGTGCTGACATCATCAGTGTTTAGACAGTGGAAAATGCAGCATGTGGTGTGTTGTATTAGTTGCCAAAAGGGACATTTCTCTTACACATAGAATTGCACACACTACCCCCCCACACACACACACAGTCACACACACACTGAGCACTTGCAGGATTCAAACCCCTACCTAACTATGTTATGACACTTGTGAGAGATGCAGTAGCAGAGCGTGCTATTTGCTTTACTGGGAGGCTTGCTTTCTCCTGCTGTACTTATAGGGTGCTGACATCATCAGTGTTTAGACAGTGGAATATGCAGCATGTGGTGTGTTGTATTAGTTGCCAAAAGGGACATTTCTCTTACACATAGAATTGCACACACACTACTCACCCCCCCCCCACAGTCACACATACACACACACACACACACACACACTGAGCACTTGCAGGATTCAAACCCCTACCTAACTATATTATGACACTTGTGAGAGACACAGTAGCTGAGCGCGCTATTCAAATTACTGGGTATCATTTGTGCTCCTGACATATGTATATTGTGCTGACATCATTATTTATGAAGAAGTATGTACATCTGTTACTATCCATCAGTAAGGGGGAGAGCATATATATGCATTAACTTTGCACAGGCACAGTGGCCTACTGTACTGCGGAGGCAGATGCCAAATACACTGTGGATAGCCTTCTGTATTCCCTAGGGACAACAGCCTAGTATTGCACTCTACGGCCATATGTTTACCTGTCAGATGCAAGTATCTGTTGCTCATATACTGTTTGTGGGTCTTTATTGCCATAGCTTTCCCTATCTCTATGAACAACTTATGTACTGTGGCAGATGTTTGCATATGAGTGGGATCCAGTACTTTACTTATGTCTCTGTTGTAATTTCACTGTGTGCACTGGGCAGATTTCTGTATTGTGGGAGGTTCCTGTGTTAACACATACAAATGCCAGATATGTGTGTGCAACTGCTGAACTGTGACATGGCCCAAGTGTGTGAGCATGCCCAGTTTCTATGGCTTCTTGACTGACACGTCTCATTTATCTAAGTGTGCGAGCATGCCCAGTGTGAACTTTCCATATGTTGGGATCTGTGGTTCACCACATTTGTGTTTGTGTGTGGACTTCATCTATATTTCACATGTACAGTTGAGTGTTGGACGTCAGGTTGTGTTCTTACTGCCCAACTGCTTTGTGTCTGGACCTAACAGGCATTATGCTGTGCCTGCAGGGTTGCCATGGGATAGTTTGCATACAGTTGTCAACATCCTTTCATACTGACCAAATAGTGTATTGTCGTATAGTGTACTGGTTCAGTACTTTCACTGTGGTGGACAGTATCATCGGTTTCAGTCCTATCACTGCTTGTAATATTTATAGTGAGCACACCAGACTGGTTGAGGGCCAGTTGTGCAGATATGACCATGTTACATTTTGTTCAGATATGGACAACATAGAACAAGATTGTCCGACATTGTTAATGTATTCCACAACTTGTGTGGACAGTGACAAACAATGGCCATGTGCCCTAGGCCATTTGTAATGCTAGTCAGAGAGTGTTTATCCTTCAACACACATATTTACTGGTGTTTGCCATGACATATGTCAAGGTTAGTGTGCTGTGCCTCTGTCTACCCGTGACATACAGGTGATATCCAGGGTACACCTACCATCTCCCATCCAGTCATCATGATTTCTCTGGATGACAGTCAATGTGGGACTCCCTGGATAACCTGTACTGGGAGTTTAGTCATGAGTGGAGTGAGCTTCTGGGTTATGGACCAATCGGTACAGCATGTCCTGTTTATGTCTGTGCTGGGGTTCAGGCCTGTCATCTGCATAGGTCACCAGCATTCAGATTTTACATGGTGCCAAATGTCCATTGATTCCAGCTTGGTCATGGCTTTATACATCAGGCACAGATCACCTCCAGCCAGGCGGTATGGCACTATGTGGAGCTGCAGTTTGTTTAATCAGGCAACACATGGCATCTGTTACAGCTCTGAGATCCTCCTGGTGGGGTATTTGTGGGGTCTTTCCAGTTAATGCAGGTGTCTGCTAAGGTACATCCCACAAGGGCCATTGTACGCAATTGTGAGGCTGCTGATGGATGAATGGAGAGGCACAATGACCTACCCTGACCTAGCTGTGCTTACCTTCATGATTAGGTGGGTATATGGTATGTTTCTGTAACCACTACAGACACATGGTTGTCACATGCAGGATATCTATCACCTTGTGTCCCCAGGTCTCTTATTGCTCCTGATGTACTTAATGGGTTAACACCTATGTGTTAATTTGTGGCCATGTACTGTGTTTCCACAGGGGATGACTATACACTATTATGCATTTAGCTTGTTGACATGGCTGTGGCACCACTTGTCTGTTTCTATGTGTGCCTTTTGTAGGATGCTTGTCTCAGCTGGAGGGTCCGATATGGTGGGCAGTTTGTAGTCATCTGTGAACCTGTTCAGACAGAGTCCTTCCATGTTGGCCTGTACCTATGTGACATATATAGCATACAAGAGAGGTCCCAGGACCGTGCCTTGTGGGATGCCAGTTGTACCTGGTTTGCAGTCTGACATGGCTGCAGCATGTCTGACCAGGTCAGTTCTGTCCTTGAGCTGGTTTGCAACCCATCTACTTGGATAGGGGTTTATAGTTAGGCTGGTGAGCTTATCTGTACTGAACAACTAGGGTATTGTATGGAAGGGTTTAGCAAGGTCCAGATAGGCTGTGTGAACCACATTCCCCTCATCAATGGCCTTGGTGCGTGTTTCACATGAGTCAGACATGTTTAAGGGGCAGGATCTGCCCTATGAAAGCCACACTGGGTAGGGTCCAATGTCTGTAGGTACCCAATCTCGTTATTCCTGGGATCCATGATCATCCTCTCCATTACTTTGCCAACCAAGATAGTCAAGGTTGAGGGGTGATAGTTTGCCGTATCCATTCAGGCACCACCTTTGTGGTGAGGGACCACTGTTGCTGTACACTGCTCTTTGGGTACATATCCTGTGGTAAGACTGTGAGTGCGCAGTAGTGCTATTTGGTGTTCCATTCTTCTTACAGTACTTGTTGGACACAACCCAGGACACCATCTGGTACCATTGATGCTGTGTGGTGTGCTTTGTAGATGCTGGCTGTTACCTCAGCATCTGCAATGTCAGGGGGTCAGCACTCTGCTGGGATAGATATTTGGCAGTTTGGTGCTGGTGGGGAGTTTGCAAAGAATCTGTTAGGTTGGATGTTGGCAATGTATGTGGGTTTGGTGTATTGTTTGTGATATTTGAGTACTGCAGAGCATATCTGTGGATTATCACCATGGTTCCTGCCATCGGTTAGGACAGCTGTGTGATTATCCTTTGTGTCCTGCACAATTTGTATCGTCGTAGGTTCATAGGTTCATACTAGGCTATCTGCCCTGGCCATGTTTGAGCATAGACAGACTGTGTGTGACTTTCGACACCCCTTGCAATGTGCATATTATGCCCATTTAGGGTTTACTTTACTAGATGTGACACAGGGATGGCCCCCAGTGTACACCTACTATCTCCCATGCACTTGACCGGATTTCTCTTGTTGAGTATGAGTGTGGAGCTCAGCCTATCATGGACTGGGATTCTGTTCCAGAGTGTAAGGAGCCCCTGGGTTATGGATCTGTCCCTCCAGCACATCCTATTTATCTGTGTGTGGAGGTTCAGATATCTCACTGTGGTGTCTCTGCTGGATTTGGAGTTTCTGCAGTGGAGCATGTCCATTCATTCTGGATTGGACATGGCCTTGTACATCAGGCATACATCGCCTCTGACTGGGCAGTATGCATGTGAATTGGGCTGTGGTTTCTTCAGCCAGGCAGCAGATGACAAATGTTTGGACCCTTTATCCTCTTGGTGAGGTACATTTGGGGTCTTTCTAACTGCTGCAGGTGTCAGGTAAGGTACATCCGAACTGGGGCATTGTTCTCAAGTTTGGGCCTGATAAGGGAAGAGTATGGGGGCACAGTGACCTCTCTTGATCTACATGTGCATCCTTTCATATTAAGGTGGGCAATATAGCAGGTCTTCCTGGCCACCTTGGCAATGTGAGTGTAACATGACGGGTTACCGTCCACTTGTGTCCCTAGGTCCCTGATTACTTCTTCCGTACATAATGGATTGCCACCTATGTCATACTTTGTGTGTGCCTTGTTTGGTATTTGTTGAGACATTCATACTCTGCAGTGTCTTCAGGAAGGCTGGCTGGGATTCCTGGGTTTGTGAGGGTGGTCTGTAGCAGGCTGCAAACAGGGATGCAGTTTGAGCCACTGTTACTTGCCCGTGGATAGTCCATGCTGCTTCTTGCTGTGGTACCAACCTGGGGGTGTGGTTATCCTTGGCAATTACTGATAGCCACACTCCTATTGTAGTGTGTTCCATGTTTTGGAGGTGTAGAGCATGGTATAAGGCATAACCTGGTAGTATTAGGGTGCTCTACTGGGCCTTGACCCAGGTTTCTGTTACAGAACAGATATTACCATTCTCCATGCTGTGGTGGGTTTGGTCTGCATGCACCTTGCAGGTTAGACTTCTGGCATTGGGTAGCATTACGTCCAGGTTGTTATCCCTTGTGCTACCTATGGTGGTGGGTTTGTGTTTCCAGCCTTACCTATTCAAGGCACAGTGGGGGTGACAACAGCCTTTGCCAGTATCCACACAGCCAGGTGTGCTGGGTGCGTGCCATCCCTAGCAGGTGGGGCATCATGTCTTGCTCAGCATGTCATCCCAGGCTGTCAGTCATTTGTTCCCCTTTGCTAACAGCAATACTTCAGCCAATTATTGTACTTGATCTTGTTGTCTTCATAGTGTGGCATCATGCTTGGTGAGGGTGAGATGTTAGGCAGGGTCTTCATGTTTGCATATACTAGATGGTGTTACATTGCTTAACACATGGCAATCATGCCTCAGGTGGTGCTGCAGGGCTGCCTATGTCGGATGCACATACTGCACTCCCTGTACATGTTTGAAAGCAGGTTGTGTCATGTTAGGCGTCCCTGTTACTATATGAGTGAGTCAGAGAGGGGCATCATTCCCAGGGTTCCTACTGAGCCAGTGTATGTGCTATGCGTTGCCTCTTTGCCAAGGCCAGGGCATACTGGGTGCGCCTCCTTCTGCCTACTGGGGCAGGCTCAGGTTGTTCCTCCTCCGAGTCACGCTCTGCCTGTGATGGCCTTGGCAATGGTGGGGGGCTGTTTGTCCCGGCCCTATGCTGGTCCTGCTGCAGCTGTTTTTGCAGAATCATATTATGTAGCATAGCACATACCATGACAATTTGGGTACATGTAGTTGGTGAATACTGCAAGGCTCCACCAGATGTGTCCAGGCACCGGAACCGTGACTTGAGCAGCCCAAACACACGCTCTATTACATTTTGTGTTTGTGCGTGTGCCTCATTATAGCGTTCTTGTTCAGGTGTGTGTGCATTTCTGATGGGTGTCATCAGCCACGGCTCCAGTGCATATCCAGCATCCCCCACTAAGTGACCATGTGGGATGTCCCCATTGGCAAATGCCTGGTACAGCTGTGTCAAATGCCAGATATGGGAATCATGGTAGCTTCCAGGGCAGCCAGCACACACATTCAGTATTATGCCCTGGGCATCACACACGACCAGGCAGTTGATGGAGGGGAAGCCCTTGCGGTTAATGTAGGCCCTACCCCGCTCACCGGCTAGTGCTTTGATGCGTATGTGTGTGCAGTCTATTGCACCCACTACCTCAGGGTATTCCACTATTTGCTGGAAGAGACGCATATTGCTGGCCAATACCTCACAGGAATTGGGGAAATATACATGCTCACTGACATATGCTGACATGGCATCCAGGAACTGGTGCAGTACCCTGGAAGCTGATGCCTGTGATATCCCCATCATATCACCAGTGGGTCTCTGGAAGGTACCTGTTGCTAGCATTCTTAGGCCAACACATACCTTGGTTTCCACTGGGATGGGTTCCCCTCTGTTGGTTCTGTGTGTGAGGCGTGGCCTGCACAGCTCAACAATTTGCTGCAGGAGGTCTCTGTCCATTCTATAGCGCTCCACTATCTCCAGCTCATGTAACCCCTGGTAGGTGACCCTGGGCCTGTACATTCTTCTCCGTCTCCTCACTGTGGGTTGTCTGGCAGCATTTGCATTGTCACCACCCTCAGCAAGTCTCCTATGTCTCCTTATAACAGCTATGGCAGCCCCTAGCATGTTTGGTCTGAGTGCAGCTTTTTCAGTTTTCACTTCTAATAGCTCACTCCTGTCTTGCAGTGTCTCTTGAGAGAAACATACTGCAATGCTGTTTGCAGTGTTTTAAGTGCTGGGCTGGGCTAGTATTCTGCCTGTGTAATTGCCTTCTTCTAATTGTTTTCACCTGCTAACTCTACCAGTATTCCCTGCTAGCTTCCTACTATTTCTTCTGCTTCCTTTTCCCTCTCTGTTTCCTCAGGGGGGAGCAGCGCGCATACCAGCGAAAACACGCTCACAGTGGCTACCACACGTGCACACATGCTTACACGGACTAGTATCTGCTTATTCGGGTTAAAACGCGCGCACACCAGTGCAAACAGGTTTACATATCTTTAAACAGGCACCTACATGCTTACTCTGCCTTACACGCGCGCACTGTCTTACTCGCGCCTCCCAGCGCACACGCGCGCATGCACGCACAGCAGGAAACTTTGGTGTTGGCCACAGTGTACACCTTCCATTTCTTGACTTTCCCATGCTTATCTGTTGACACTCCTCTTTCTATGCTGTGTGACTGACATCTTTCACATACCACTTTACTCCAATGAGCTTGATTTCTTTCTAACATTCCCCCCTGTGATGTCATCTATCTCCTACTCTGTTACTCCCCCTTATCTAACTCTTACACTACACAGGATGTGCTCATTTGCTATGTGACAGTGCGATTCACTATCCTACCACTCATTTACATAGGATTGCCTACTAATGCTTAGTTACGTGTCTTACACTCAGCTTCCCTCCTTAGCAACCAATAAACGGTGGCCATGTTATTTTCGGTCTGCTAGTCCCTGCATTGTAAATCCATGCATTGCATAAAACCCACATTTGTGGGTTTCAAACCTTTATTTTTATGTCTTATTTAGCGCAGCCCATTTGCGCGGGGCTGCGCTGCGTTTAAACCTCGCCGAAAAAAAAATTATTTTATTTCATGTTTGCATCGGGTTACCGTGCCAATGGCCACATATTTGGCCATTGGCATGCTGCCTGATACATATGAACACTTTATTTGGAGCTGTCATGGCTCCATTGTGTTATTTGCATAAACGTACTCAGTTGTCAACTGAGTACATTTCTGCATCTAACACGACTCTTACACAGGCTGGTTTCAGCTTCGTGGATCGCTAATCTACCTCATTTGCATGCCTTTCGGCTGCAAGTGAGGTAATTAGCATATCCACACCCTGCCCACGTAAGAGACATTTTAGCTGGTCTCTTACACGGTATTTCGAGCTGTTCCTGGATCGCGATGGTTGCATGGAGTCTTACACGACTCTTAGACTCCGTGCAAGCCATCGTGAATCCTGCCCTTAGTTTGCCCAAATGATATATTTAATGATATACATTAATCTTGATCATAACAGTAAAACTGATATTTTTTGAACTGGGAAGTATCTGCTAAAGATAAATCCTGGCTTACAATCTAGTTTTTTATCATGGCTCACAATCAGTAGTGTGGGACCCAATTAAATGAGTACCAAAAATTCAGAAAATAAAGCATGATATATGCAGAATCCAAATAACTTAGTTCACAAAAAAAGTTACTGCAAACACAAACCAATTAAGAAAAAAAAGCTATGTTCAATCATCAATTTATTCCAATAACAAGTAAAAACATACCATAAAACAAGGCTCCGTTGAACAGTGATGTTGCTTTTTAAGTCCAAGAAAGTTCTTGCAAACACAAAACCACCAGTAATCCAGAGTAGTCAGTATTACTGTTTCTTTTTTAAACACCAGAGCATTTCTTTTAAAAGCAGGTGAAAAATACATGTAGAGATGGTTAAGTCCAAAGTCCAAAGCAATTATTGTAAAAGCAAAGCATCAGTAACCGAAAAAGTTTAAATCCTAGCACTTTCATCTTTCTGCTCTGCAGTCTTTTTCAAAGATAGTTTAAACCAGTTCACTTCCCTGTTTTTATTTTAGGTCCTAACCAGTCATGTGATGCCAAAGGCAGCCCCATTTTAAGGGATAAAACATTCTACATATCCCTTTCTCTCCATCCTAATCATTTCTTGTGAAAAAAACTTTTAATAAACCCATTTTAATATCACTCCATCTACAAACCATAAGGTCTATAATATATATATAAAATAATATATACATAAAATATAAATGTGTTGTAGTTTGTAGGAGATATACTTATAAATACCATATAAGGTGTTAAAAATCTGTAATATAAAGGTATTTTGTGCTTTTTTTGTTTTTTATTTTTTGCTTATTATTGTTATTTTATATGTGTGATTTTTTATGTATTCTAATACTTCTTTCACCTTTCCAAGGCTTTTAGTCTTAACACACACATTAGTGAACACAGATCATTTAAACCAGGCCAGCTACCTGCATTCAAGAACAGTTGCCATTGGAGTTCCGCTTTTTCCAGTATAAGACTCCAAGGTCCCCCACTTTTTTGTTTGTTAACCTGCTCTAAAACCACAAATTTAAATTAAAGCAATGTCACTGATCAACGGAAACTTGTTTTATGGTATGTTTTTACTTATTTACTTGCTATTGGAATAAATTGATGAAAAGAACATAGCAAAGCTTGGGGCACTCATTTTTTTGTTTTCTTACTTGGTTTGTGTTTGCAGTAATGTTTTTTTTTGTGACCTAAGTGGTTTGGAACTGTACATTGAGTGCCATTGAGCAGCTGGGTTCACAACCAATGTTCACAGGTTCTACTGGGACTAACAAGGACTTTATTAAAGAAACACAAGAAGCAGTCGGTAACCTGACTAGTATGGTAGAATAATTGACAAAGAGAATAGAAATGGTCATAAATCAGTTAAACAACCTAAATGGTGTCCACCAAATCCAACAGGGGATGAACACAAGAAATTTAGAAGATGGTAATATCATGAACCACCATGGTGAAGTACAGACATCAAGGGACAGCCACACTATGTTAAATACTACAGTGAATAATGGAGTTAAAACTGGGAATGTTCCTAAATTAAATGACTGATTAGGAAATAACAATTTGTTTAATAATTCACATATAAAGAACCTGGATTTAAAGAATAAATTAGATGAACATGACTACAAAATTTTGAAAATGAAAAAGATGCAACTGGAAAATGAATATTTCTGCAGAATGTGTGCATAGGAACTTAGTCCCAAAGGGGTTAAGATCTTGGAATTTCCCCATGGGACTGGATAAAGACTCCCGACTGCACAAAGAGCTTAACTGTCTTTTTAATATACAAGGATGTGAATATATGGAAATTTTAATTAAACACAATACCAGACTAATAGAACAGTTGATTGCACAGACCAGTGACAGACAGTGAGATAACTACCCACAGTGACTATGGGAGATACAAACTTAAACACACAAGGATTTTTTCAAGTATTGATGGGCAGATGATACAGCTAAAGAACAAAAAAACATGGCAAAAACAGAAAGAGACAAAATTGCATATAGCAATGGGAAAGCTTACCCTGACTCACCACCTTCACAAACATGGGGTAAAAAACAATTTGGGCGTAAAAAACAACCCACTGCCAGTTGGGGAGAGGAAACATTGACTGCTAACCACTCGAACAACAACCCTTTAAACTGGAACAACCACCAGGAAAATGGGTTCTGAACCAAAACCAAAACCGCTCCCCTTTTCAGAACTAAGATCAAAATTTTCCACCACTAAGATGTTCCGAGTGAATAAGGGAGAGGAACAACAGGTACTAATGGAATACAGGGAACCAACATCAACAGAACCAATTCCAGCCTTCGTGGAGGAACCAATGGAACCAGAGAACAGATGGGTGACCACTATCCTTCTAGGGCTGCTGATGAAGGACATGTAGGCATGGAATCCGGGACAGAAGATCTGAATGAGGACAAAATGGGATGTGCAC
Source organism: Protopterus annectens (assembly GCF_019279795.1). Lineage (NCBI taxonomy): Eukaryota > Metazoa > Chordata > Ceratodontiformes > Protopteridae > Protopterus > Protopterus annectens. Next base: position 851,714,635 of record NC_056730.1, read on the forward strand.
ATCGACTATCCACCATGAGGATAATAACTAACACACAAGGTGACTTTAAATTATATAATTTTTCTAAACTTAGCTTTGACTGGGAGACGGCAAATTTATTAGCTAAAGGGATGACATTTGTCCCCTCTATAACAGCTAAATTATCTAGTGTCTTGATCAACTTAAAACAATATGTGAGAAAACAGAATTTTGCACTAATGTTTCACAATGTTAATTCAGTGATTTCGACTTTACACACAGCAAGTACATTTAACCCACCCCTTCATCCCATTTTACAACTTTATGAAAAAATATGTTAACTGGATATAAGAGCAACTTTGGGTAACAACTTAAACAAGGGTAATAAAATTAAAAATAACTTGAATAGAACAGAAAGGGACTGTTTAGAAGAACTAAGAGCATTGGATATACGAATAATGAAACAGGATAAGGGGGGAGGGGTGGTTATAATGGAAAAATTAGATTATAGAGCAAGAATGAAAACTATTCTGGAACAGGAAGTTTATGAACAGGGTCCTTAAATGAACTAAATGGGGCAAGTCGTAGAATCTATTTAGCTCTAAATGACTTGTTTATAGAAGGGTCAATCACATTAGAAGAATATAACTACTTGAACATCCTAAGCCCCACTGTACCAACACTTTTTGGTATACCAAAAATCCATAAAAGTTTGGATAATCCCCTATGCGTCCAATAGTGGACAGTAGAGGATCTACTACAGTGGGATGTGCTAAGTTTCTGGACTCTAAACTTAAACACCTTTTAGAAGATGAAACGCAAATTTGTAAAGATTCAAGGAACTTCTTAGAAAGGATAGGGGAGATAGAATTTAATGAAAATGACATATTAATAACAGTAGATGTGAAGGACCTTTCTACAGTGATACCCCATGAACTGAGGGTTACCTGATTTTGTGACTTTCTCACACAAAAAGGTGTAGAGCAGAGAAACATCAACGTTTATTAACAACTGACTAATATTGTATTAAAAAACAACTACATTTATTTTGAAGGTGTTTTTATATGAAAAAAATGGAGTAGCTATGGGTTCACTGACAGGGTCACTATTCGCTAATATGGTTATGGTGGAATGGGAGAAAAAATATGTAAAGGAAGGACACTTTAAAGACTCCCTAAGATTTTATGTAAGATTCTTGGATGGTTTGTTTTTATATGGAAGGATGGTAAAGAAAATATTCCCGGTTTCATAGATTTTTTTGAATGGAACCACTGACTTTTTGAAATTTACATCACAGGTGGTGGAATAGAGTATACCATACTTAGATGTTCTCTTGGAGAAAGATATAAATAATAAGACATAGGTGGTATTTATTTACAGGAAGCCCACATATTCAAGCTCTCTCTTACACTACACTAGTTACCATCCCATAAGCGAGCAGTGGTTAAAGGCCAATTTGTTAAGAGCGGCTAGGATGGTAAGAAAGGAAGAACATTTCTTAGAAGAATGTGAAGTGTTAAGAGAGATGTTTGAAAAAAGAGGTTACCCACTAAACTTGATAGATAACTTATACCAAGAAGTAGTGAATAAAAGAAACGGGGCATTTTAAGCCTATATTACATTCAACACAATACAAGAGGAGCATGGACCAGTTATTGAAAGGTTTGGTGATAGTAACAAAGAAATCAGATTTAAACATGCATTTGTAACAACATTTGCTATAGAAAGCCATTACATAAGAGGAATAGTGCAAAAGAATTGGTCTGTTATTATGGAAGAAGAAATGTGTAGGAATATTTTAGAGGAAAAAAACAACCAGTGTACTGTAAGGGGGTCACCATGAAACAACTATTGGAGAGGCCAAGAGAAACAAAACAAACTACTAACATAATAAGAAAACGTGGGCTGTGTGCTTTCTGTAAATATGTTCAGGAAACTCAACAGATTAAGATAAGAGGGATACACATAAAGATGAGGGATACATTTGATTGTTTCACAAAAGGAGTGGTATATGTAGCTATGTGCCAGGACAAAAAAATGAGCGTACTCTAAAAGAGAGAATATATGAACATACATATGACACGAGGAAAGAAAGGACAACCAATACACTGTATAAACATATATTCAAGTGCACCTGGACCACAAATTTGAATTTGTGGTTTTAGAGCAGGTTAACTGACAAAAAAGAGGGGAACCTTGGAGTCTTAGACTGGAAAAAACAGAACTCCAATGGCAACTGTCCTTGAATGCTGGTAGCTGGACTGGTTTAAATGATCTCTGTTCAATAATGTGTGTGTTAAGACTAAAAGCCCTGGAAAGGTGAAAGAAGTATTAGAATACATAAAAAAATAACACACATTAAATGGCGATAATAACAAAAAATATATATATATAAAAAAAATACAAAATACCTTTATATTACAGATTTTTAACACCTTATAGGGTATTTATAAATATATCTGCTACAAACTACAACATATATATATATATATATATATATATATATATATATATATATATATATACATGTATATATATTTTACACCTTATGGTTTGTATATGGATTGATATTAAAATGGGTTTATTAAATGTTTTTTTCACAAGAAATGATTAGCATGGAAAGAAAGGGATATGTAGAATGTGTTTTATCCCTTTAAATGGGGCTGCCTTTGGTATCACATGACTGCTTAGGACCTGAAATAAAAACAGGGAAGTGACCTGATTTAAACTATCTTTGAAAACGTCTCTGAAGCAGAGAGATGAAAGTGCTAGGATTTAAACTTTTTTCGGTTACTGACGCTTTGCTTTTACAAGAACTGCTTTGGACTTTGGACTTAAACAGCACTACATGTATTTTTCAACTGCTTTTAAAAGAACTGCTCTGGTATTTAAAAAAAAACAGTAATACTGACTACTCTGGATTACTGGTGGTTTTGTGTTTACAAGAACTTTCTTGGCCTTGAAAGCAATGCCACTGACCAACGGAGCCTTATTTTATGGTATGTTTTTACTTGTTATTGGAATAAATTGATGAAGAGAACATAGCAAAGCTTGGGGCACTCACTTTTTTTTGTTTTCTTACTTGGTTTATATATGCAGAATGACAGAAAATTCCAAACCTTGCTGTTAAAACTTTCAAGTATTTTTTTGGGAAGAATCAACCTTGTACCCCCATATCCCTGCTACTTAGTATGCTGTACCTTTGACTAAGAATATTACTCCAAGCAGTCTCAGAACTAACACAGATTACCTCATTTGTGCTTAGATTTCCACATTTCCAAGAATTGCAGTTACAGTCTTTGACCATTCAATGGACACCTGTAGATAACACGTGATTCAGCAGCACTGTAAAATGTACATACAAATCTACAAAATGAACTAAATTAATTAAGAGCAATATCTCTGAGAAACACTATCTAAAGTAACAGTAAAATGGTACTACTTTTTCTAAGATAACTATTTTTTATTTATTTATTTTACATTTGTTTACCGAGAAAGTCCGACTGGACACAGGTCCATTTTCAGCGGAGGCCCGGGGAGAAAAGCTCCACATTACAATATATTACATGAGAGTAAAAAAAAAGCAGAACATACATACATACATATGGCATACATACACATCAGGACAACATGTTGGTGATTAACAAGCATACATATAGCATATATAAACACAACAGGACATCACGCTAGTAATTTCTTACAGTAGACAATCAGAGGTACTTATTTTTTTCTTTTGCAGTTATAAGTTTTGTAAGGTAAATGTATACGGGTTTGGAAGCTTTCAGGGGAGAAACTGTTTATACATAGCTGTACACTGACACATTCTCTTGGTATGGATTAGCCTGGTTAGTGGCATGAGCATAGCCAGTTACTTAGACAGTGGGTTTTCAGGAGTTTTTTGAATTGACTAAAGGAAATGGCAGAAGTTATTTGGCTTGGTACTGTGTTCCAGGTTATGGCAATGGTGTTGGCAAAGAGGGACTTACCAGCTTTGTTTTATGTTTGATGACAGTTATGAGGTTCTACCAATAAAAAGGTGGTGAAATAGTGCTCAGAATTCACAAATAAACCAAGAAGAAAGCACTATTGTTGCGAGTCCTCAAACCACAGTTTATTGACACAAAAATCCACAGAAATTAAGCGTTTTCGTCAATCCAGTTGACTTCATCAGAATAACCTTAAAAACAAATGTAAAGTATTTATATAATATAAGCTAATATATGATTGGCTGAATCATACCTCAATAATAAAACATTTTGTTAAAACAATTAGTGTATAAAGCATTCATCATTAAAAATAGATTTAGAATTTTTTTTTTCAAAGATCAGTTACATTTCTCCAGTGACAAAATATACCACCATATAAAAAACATTCTAATACAGTCTTGAAACACTTAACATTAAACATAACTGTTCCAATAAACATTTAAATATGTTCTGCTTTTTCTTTAAGTATTGGTAACAGACTTAAATGATCATTCAAGCCAGGGGGAAAGTTTGCTGCTAGCCTTTGTTGCCATAAAAGTTCTTTTTTATTTAAAGCATTCTGCCAATCACCGCCGCCCTAGCATCTATGTTTATCAGGTCTAGTATAGCAAATTTAAAACCTGTATAACCATCACATTGTGTACTGTGTTTGTACAAAGCATTGGTTTCCCTTTTGTTTTTTATATCATACAAATGCTCGTATATCCTGGTTTTAAACAACCTCTCAGTCTTCCCGATGTAATAAGAAGTACAGGTGTTACACCTGGCAATATATACCAGCTTACAGGATAAACAGTTACCTCTTTTCAAGTAAATTGTGCTTCTGTTTTCATTATCCAAAGAAATTAAATTGTCTTGTAAAATATAAGAACAATAACTGCACCTACCACAGGGTCTGCAATCATTTTTTTTTCTTTATTACTTAGATTTTGGTGTTTGTTTTCTAAAATCCTTTTGAGATTAGGGCCAATTTTAGTAGTAAATACAGGTTTTTCCCCTAACACTTGAAAAATGTCATTATCTAGCTTAAATATACTCCAGTTCTTATATATAATTTCCTTAACCTGTTTGTATAAAGGACTATATTGTATGATACATGTTTGTTCAAAGTTAACTTTCTTCACGTTCTCATCAGTTTCCCCTGCAGTGTGTAAACTATTCAAACCCCTGCCCACTAGAGGGATATATTTACTACCCCAACCTTTTAAAACTTCATTAAGTATAGCATCAATGAAGTCAGCAGGGTAGCCTCTCTCAAGAAACATGTCCCTTAGAAAGGCAAATTCCCTATGGACATCTTCCCTCAGTGAAGTCATTCTGGCTGCCCTGATTGCTTGTACTTTTATAATGCTTTTCTTTTGTGACAACGGATGGTGACTTTCAAAATGTAAGTAATTATTACAAAAGTTTTTTTACGATATATTTTAGATGTAAATTTTTCTTTGTCCTTAATTTTTATTTTTTATTTTTTTATTTAACATTTGTTGACCGGGAATGTCCGACTAGGTTCCACAGAGCCTGTTATCAGCGGAGACCCGGGGAGAAATGCTCCAGATGCATGTCTTTGGAATGTGGGAGGAAACCGGAGTACCCGGAGGAAACCCACGTGAACACAGGGAGAACATGCAAACTCCACACAGATTCATGATTTTTGTATCCAGATTGCAAATCTCTTGTTGGTGAAAATTAAAAGTAAAATTCAAAAAACTAGTGGTGTGATTGAGATATTGAATGAATAAAGGGATATCCTCAGAGGGTCCCTTCCACAAAATAAAAATTGTTTGTGTCTTTCGGCTTTTCCCGGTTAGGGGTCGCCACAGCAGAACTCCGGTCCGCTAATGATTGGTAGTGGATTTTTACGTACCAGGTTACCAGCCCTGATGCACAACCCTCAATGAAGGCATGCCCCATTCACTTATGCCTCCACACAGAAGACACTCTAGCTGAGAATCGAACGGGACAACGTCTTGCTATGAGGCGACAATGCTACCGCAGTACCACCACCACAGTTCCACAAAATAAAAATATCATCCAAAAATCTACAATAAAAAATGATGTTACTGTAGAAGTCGCTTTTAAACACATGCTCTTTTTCCCAACCCAACATTACCAGGTTGGCATAGGTTGGGGCACACGCTGCCCCCATTGCCATACCTCTGACCTGTTGAAAATATTCACCCTCAAAATATAATTGTTTTCCAAAATGAGTCCCATTAATTCACATATTAAATTAATTTCATCAGGATGTAGGTTAGAAGAACTAAAAAGTGTTTCTTCAAAATAAGTTAAACCCTCCTGTTTTGGAATACAGGAAAACAAATCTATTACATCAATGGTAAGGAGAAACCCTTCAGCACAACAAAGTTCACTTTTAAGTTGTCCTAGAAAATTCCAAGAATCCTTTACCAAGTGTGGACAATGTTCGACTACATGTTTAATCTTTCTATCTACATAAACATATAGGTTGTGAATTTTAGAACCAGCAGCCGCCACAATTGGCCTAAAAGGTGGATTTTCTAAATTTTTGTGTACTTTTGGTATACCGAAGATGACTGGGATTTTGGGGTGCAAATTCAAAAGAAAGTCGTAATCAGACTTAGAAATCCTCTGGTCTAAAACATACTTGTATAAAAAACTATCTATCCTCTGATAAGCAATATGTATCTCATTCCTAGAGCATGTTGAATAATTTGTGCCATTAAATAATATGGCCTGCATAACATTGGTGTAATAGTCACTATTGTATAGGACAATACCACCCCGTTTGTCGGGTACCATAACTCGTATGCTCCTGTCATCCCTTAAATTTTGTAATAGTTTTTTATATGAGTATGTAGACCAGAGGACTTCTAAGTCTGATTACGACTTTCTTTTGAATATGCACCCCAAAATTCCAGTCATCTTCGGTATACCAAAAGTACACAAAAATTTAGAAAATCCACCTTTTAGGCCAATTGTGGCGGCTGCTGGTTCTAAAATTCACAACCTATCTGTTTATGTAGATAGAAAGATTAAACATGTAGTTGAACATTGTCCACACTTGGTAAAGGATTCCTGGAATTTTCTAGGACAACTTAAAAGTGAACTTTGTTGTGCTGAAGGATTTCTCCTTACCATTGATGTGATAGATTTGTTTTCCTGTATTCCAAAACAGGAGGGTTTAACTTATTTTGAAGAAACACTTCTTAGTTCTTCTAACCTACATCCTGATGAAATTAGTTTAATATGTGAATTAATGGGACTCATTTTGGAAAACAATTATATATATTTTGCGGGTGAATATTTTCAACAGGTCAGAGGTGTGGTAATGGGGGCAGCGTGTGCCCCAACCTATGCCAACTTGGTAATGTTGGGTTGGGAAAAAAAGCATGCGTTTAAAAGCGACTTCTACAGTAACATCATTTTTTATTGTAGATTTTTGGATGATATTTTTATTTTGTGGAAGGGACCCTCTGAGGATATCCCTTTATTCATTCAATATCTCAATCACACCACTAGTTTTTTGAAGTTTACTTTTAATTTTCACCAACAAGAGATTTGCTATCTGGATACAAAAATCATTAAGGACAAAGAAAAATTTACATCTAAAATATATCATAAAAAAAACTTTTGTAATAATTACTTACATTTTGAAACTCACCATCCGTTGTCACAAAAGAAAAGCATTATAAAAGGAGAAGCAATCAGGGTAGCCAGAATGACTTCACTGAGGGAAGATGTCCATAGGGAATTTGCCTTTCTAAGGGACATGTTTCTTGACAGAGGCTACCCTGCTGACTTCATTGATACTATACTTAATGAAGTTTTAAAAGACTGGGGTAGTAAATATATCCCTCTAGTGGGCAGGGGTTTGAATAGTTTACACACTGCAGGGGAAACCGATGAGAACGTGAAGAAAGTTAACTTTGAACAAACATGTATCATACAATATAGTCCTTTATACAAACATGTTAAGGAAATTATATATAAGAACTGGAGTATATTTAAGATAGATAATGACATTTTTCAAGTGTTAGGGGAAAAACCTTTATTTACTACTAAAATTGGCCTTAATCTCAAAAGGATTTTAGAAAACAAACACCAAAATCGAAGTAATAAAGAAAAAACAAATGGTTGCAAACCCTGTGGTAGATGCAGTTATTGTTCTTATATTTTACAAGACAATTTAATTTCTTTGGATAATTAAAACAGAAGCACAATTTACTTGAAAAGAGGTAACTGTTTATCCTGTAAGCTGGTATATATTGCCAGATGTAACATCTGTACTTCTTATTACATCGGGAAGACTGAGAGGTTGTTTAAAACCAGGATATACGAGCATTTGTATGATATAAAAAACAAAAGGGAAACCATTGCTTTGTACAAACACAGTACACAATGTGATGGTTATACAGGTTTTAAATTTACTATACTACACCTGATAAACATAGATGCTGGGGGGGTGATTGGCAGAATGCTTTAAATAAAAAAGAACTTTTATGGCAACTGAGGCTAGCAGCAAACTTTCCCCCTGGCTTGAATGATCATTTAAGTCTGTTACCAATACTTAAAGAAAAGGCAGAACATATTTAAATGTTTATTGGAACAGTTATGTTTAATGTTAAGTGTTTCAAGACTGTATTAGAATGTTTTTTATATGGTGGTATATTTTGTCACTGGAGAAATGCAACTGATCTTTGAAAAAAAAAATTTTTTATAAGTCTATTTTTAATGATGAATGCTTTATACACTAATTGTTTTAGCAAAATGTTTTATTATTGGGGTATGACTCAGCCAATCATATACTAGTTTATATTATATAAATACTTTACATTTGTTTTTTAAGGTTACTCTGATGAAGTCAACTGGATTGACAAAAGCGCTTAATTTCTGTGGATTTTTGTGTCAATAAACTGTGGTTTGGGGACTCGCAACAATAGTGCTTTTTTCTTGGTTTAGTTATGAGGTTCTGGTTACTAGATCTTAAGGCTCTAGAGGGAATGTGGGGCTGAATTAGGTGCTGAAGTGCTGGAGTTATCTGAGGAAGGTAGTAGAGTTTGTGCGCTACAGAGAGTTGACTGAGTAGAGGTATATGAAGCAACTCAAGCCAATTGAGTTGCTTAAGGGGTAGACAGTGGTGGGACCTATATGAGGCTTCAGTAGCAAACATGGCAATCTTGTTGCAGCAAGATTCCATTTTATTTAGATCAGTTTGGCAGAAATTGGTCAAGATGGGAGAGGCATAGAGGAGGGTGGATAGAAAATAAGTCCTTGCAATGGTTACTTTGGTGCGTTTTGTCAAACTGTTTGTTCCCGTAGAGGAGACCAAGTTTTTTTATTAATTTTCTTAATGGTTTGTGCTATGTGGATGTCAAACCTCAGGTTATTGTCTATTTCTACGCCTAGCAGTTTAGTGTGTGTGATTGGACTGATCTGAATGTTTTCTTTGGAGCTAATGGTGAAATTACTATTTAGGTGATGAGCTCTGCCAGGACTGAAAAGAATTAGCTTGTTTTTTTTGGGATTAAGAAGAAGTCTGATGTTTGTGAACCAAGTTTCAGCTAGGGTGAAGTTATTTTGGGTAAGGGTTTGCAGTTCACTAAGGGTAGGGGCAGCACATATGAGGGTAGTGTCATCTGCATATTGTACTACTGAGGCAGTGGGAGAGGATGAAGAGATCCAATTTGTAAATAAGAGAACAGCAATGAGTCAAGAATGGATCCTTGAGGGACTTCTATGGTTACTGGTAACAGGGGGGACAAATGATCCTGCCATAGGACTGCTTGCTGACTGGCAGATAAGTAGCTGTTGAACCATGATATAAAGGAGGGACTTATGTTTAGGGTGGATAGGGTATCAAGAAGCAGGCTGTGGTTTACCATGTTAAAGGCTTTTGATAGGTCTAAGAATATGGAACAAATAGACCCTTGTTTCTGTGGTGGTTAACTATGTTGGTGAATGATAGTAGTGCTGCTGTGGTGCTATGGGAAGGTCTAAAGCCATGCTAGGATATGGAGAGTAGGCTGTTATTCTGGAGGTACTGTACTAGTCGAGTATGAACAACTCTTTCTAATATTTTGGATAAAGGTGATAGGATTGCTATTGGGCGATAGTTGGTGAGCTCTAAGGAGTTGCCTCCTTTGTGCATTGGAATTATATATGATGTCATGAAGTGGGGACTTCACATTCTGAGAGAGATCTGTTTATGACAATAGAGACAGGATAGGCTATAGCTTCAGCTGAGATCTGAAGGAAGTCTGCTGGCAGCTTATCAGCTGCTAGAGTGGTTGGTTTAAGTTTACCAAGGAGTTTAGATATTGATTTGATGGATACAGAGTGGAGGTGAAAACTGGGGCTATTGTTTTGTATACTGGAGTGGGTTGGGGCTGTTATTGATGTGGTGCTGCTAACACTATTTTGGGCATTGGCAAAGGTCTGGACTGTTTCAGTAAAGAATTTGTTAAACTGAGTAGGAATGTTCTCATGGTTATTTGTAAGCACAGGGGTTGGAGTCGTGGACTTTCCTGGATGCAGTATACCATTTATTGAAGCCCAGACTTTTTGTGGGTTGTGAGCATATTTTTCTTGCATGCTTGTATAGTAGCTGGATTTGTCTAGTTTGATTTGTTTTTTGGCTTTGTTACGGAGCTCTACATAGTTTTGTCTCAAAGTAGTGGTTTTGTTTTTCTGATATTGAATCCAGGCCTTGTCCCTTTCTTTCATTATAGTTTTAGTATCTTTTCTTAGCCATGGGGCATAGTTAGTTTTTATTCTAATGGTTCTAGGGGGTGCATTATGGTTTAAGATTTTTATGAACTGTATGATGAAGCACATGGTGTGAATGCCTTTTACTACAATTTTAATGAAGTTGCTCTGCTTGGTTTCCAGTGTTGTTTTTTAACCTTTCGTGACTTCATTTATATTTGGCTCATTTTCTACCTGCTGGAGCTACTTAATCTTGGACATTGGTCCAATGTCTTGTACAAGCAACATATGGTAGCTACAGGTCGATAATGAGTGGCACGCTAGGTATGTGCATCTTTTAGAAAGGAATACTTCTGGCAGGTTTAAAACTTGGGTGGAATATTTTAATGGTCAGGCAGAGACTAAAAACAAGCAAGTACCCTACAAAGAAAAAGCTTCCTATTTGAATAAACTTTGGATGTAAATTATGAATAAAAAGGCTGTAGTCAGTTTTCAAAAAGAATTCTCTAATATCCCTACTACCCATCCATTTGAAGAGAAAATGAGAAAAATTTAAGTGTGTGTGAATGTGTGCTTTTGGTGTTGTGTGTGGCATTTGATTAAAGTCCGTGTTTGTGGGGCAAAGTGTTGAAGTGATTGTTTAAGAGCATGCAGCAGTTCAGATTTAATTCTGTCATTTGTAGTAGTTTTTGGGAATACTTTTACAGGAATGGGAGTTCTGTTATCCGGACAGAATTTTACAGGTTAAGTAGCACTATTTGCTTATTTCTAACATAGGCCATTTTTCTCATTTTAGTTTTAATTCTGGTGTCCCATTTTAATTTGTAGTTATTAAATTTATTTTGTTTGCAACATCATTTTTGACTCTACCCAGGCATGATCTCCCTTTTTTATCAAATTCTTAGAGATTCATTGTTAAGCCATGCAGGTTTATTAGACCATAGACTTGTTTTCTGTATGATGATTAGTAGATTATAAAATAGTGCACAGCTGGGATCTGTGCAGCAGTAAACAAGCTCTAGTTCAATTGCAAAGAGGGACACACTGGTGTCTGGGATAGAGCAAGCAACTGTTATTGTGGCATGACTCTGTCTAGGTTTTAATGACCAGGCAGTTAGAAGTGGAGATTTAATAAACTAGGAAGAGTCTGTATGCTTTTGAGTTTTTAAGGTGAATATGAAAAAGCATGTTAAACAATTTTCTTCCACCTGTCTTAGGGATAGGTCTGGCACAGTTAGCTTCCATTTCAGAAAGCCTCTACTTCATGTTTTTTTTTGTTTGCCTTCACAGTCACTGCCCACTCCTGAACAATCAACCTAAATATTCCCCATCACTGGAACATGAGATGACTGAGAAAGGCCTCCATTCATGCAGCCATCACGGTGATTCAGCTCTGTTTTTTTAATATTCCTTGCTGGCCCCAACCCCCTGCCTAAAGCCAGACAAGTGCTGGGGGGGCATATTACAGGTTGACTGTGGAGACTATCCTTACTCTCTAGAAGGAGGTGTTCCTTATAAGCAGTCCAACCCTTCAGGAAGCATCAGCAAAGGGTACCCCAGTGTACACCATGGAAAACACACTGGTTCCATGTCATCCCAAATGTATACAACCCTCCAAGCCTCCATTACAAAGGTGAGTAGATCACACTCCTTCACTACGCCCCCCCCCCCCAGTTTGGTCTTCTAGTGCTAAGGCTTCTAACTGAACCTTGGTAACCTGGGTCGCAGTAAAGGCTCCATCTCTCTACATCACAAAGGCAAATTAAGAAACTGTTAAGTGATAAGAAATCTTGTGATTTGAGCTTTGTGGTGAGTGTGTGCGCGTGTGTGTGTGTGTGTGTATATATATATATATATATATATATATATATATATATATATACATATATATATATATATATATATATATATATGTATGAGGAAGTCGGGAGTGTCAGAGAAGTATGTAAGAGTGGTACAGGATATGTACAAGGGTAGTGTGACAGCAGTGAGGTCTGCGGTGGGAGTGACGGATGCGTTTAAGGTGGAGGTGGGATTACATCAAGGATCAGCTCTGAGCCCTTTCTTATTTGCAATGGTGATGGGCAGGTTGACAAACGAGATCAGACAGGAGTCCCCGTGGACTATGATGTTTGCAGATGACATTGTGATCTGTAGTGAGAGTAGGGAACAGGTGGAGGAGACCCTGGAGAGATGGAGATATGCTATAGAGAGAAGAGGAATGAAGGTCAGCAGGACTAAGACAGAATATATGTGTGTGAATGAGATGGAGGATAGAGTAATGGTGAGGATGCAAGGAGTAGAGGTAGCAAAGGTGGATGAGTTTAAATACTTGGGATCAGTAGTTCAGAGTAATGGTGAGTGTGGAAGAGAGGTGAAGAAGAGAGTACAGGCAGGATGGAGTGGGTGGAGAAGAGTGTCAGGACTGATTTGTGACAAGACGAGTACCAGCAAGAGTGAGAGGGAAGGTCTACAAGAGGGTAGTGAGACCAGCTATGTTATATGGGTTGGAGACAGTGGCATTGACAAAAAGGCAGGAGTTAGAGCTGAATGTGGCAGAGTTAAAGATGTTAAGATTTGCACTGGGTGTGATGAAGGTGGACAGGATCAGGAATAAGTATATTAGAGGGTCAGCCCAGGTTGGAAGGTTTGGAGACAAAGCCAGAGAGGCAAGATTACGTTGGTATGGACATGTGCTGAGGAGGGATGCTGAGTATATTGGGAAAAAGATGCTAAGGATGAAGCTACCAGGTAACAGGAAAAGAGGAAGGCCTAAGATAAGGTTTATAGATGTGGTGAGAGAGGACATGCAGGTGGTTGGTGTGACAGAGCAAGATGAAGAGGACAGGAAGAAATGGAAACAGATGATCTGCTGTGGCGTGGCGACCCGTAACGGGAGCAGCAGAAAGATGATGATGATGTATATGTATATATATATATATATATATATATATATATATATATATATATATATACATACATACACACACACACACACACATATATATATATATATATATATATATATATATATATATATATATATATATATATATATATATATAGATACATATACCCATACCTGCATACATTATATGGCTGCCTTCGTTTATTAGAAAAATATACATACATTACTTGGTTATCCTCTTTGTTTTTCTCATTTGTCTTTTATTCTTACACATCTCTTCATTTTTTCCAAAAAATCAGAGTGAGTATATGTCTGCTCTTGCCCATTACACATGAGATGTGAAGGAAATAAGGATTTATTATTTTTAAAAGAAATTCTGGAAATCTTCCCATTTCATCCTTTTTCACAAGCAGAATAACTACAGATACATGTGGATATATCCAGCACAGTTTTATACTTAAGAAGGTACTGCGCATTTGGATTACAGAGCTGATCCTAAAACAAAATGAATAAGAAATAGAAAACAGCTCTGCAAAATGGGATAATGAAGATGAGCTCTAAATCAGCATGGCAGAGACATCCACTAATAGAGAAACTGCTGACTTTCAGTTTGTTTATAAGGAGCTTAGCCTAAGTAGTATGATTAAATAAACTACAGCACATCTAACAACTACACCGCTTCTATCACAGTTTGCAAAAGCAGAGGATTACAGGCATTAACTTATTCAGACATGGGGTAGCATACAAACATATGCTAAATATGTACTTTAAATTTACCATTAAGGAAGACCCTTATGCAAATAATTAAGGGGAATACCCTCTTTAAAACATTCCTAACCTGAAGAAGTACGTGAATCTGATTGTACAGGTAATGATAAATGGTAAAGCATGGCTTAGACCACTTTGTTAGCCCATTTCTTAACCTACTGGAGCAGCTTCCAAATTTAGCTTTATCAAAACTTGTGTTTTTTTTTTTCTTCTCTCATGTCACAAGGAATACAACTTGCATGCCAGCCACACTTTACTATTTTTGACCCTGCAACCTTTTCAGAAAGACTTGTTTTATTCTACTACCCTTACTGTGAAATGTTATTTTTTATTACATTTTTGTTTTACCCATATTATAACTCAAAATGTTATATTGCTGTTCTCACACAAGTTGTGGGATAGAAGGCAATAATAATAATGTTCAAGTGTGGCAGATGGTCTAAGAGAAAGCAATCACTCTACCATCGACATCTCTGTCAGACACCCTGTTGGGTATAGTCAAATGTTAATTATAGAACTTAAACAGAACAAACAGTAGGAAGCTAGCTAACCAGATTCAAATGTAGCACTAAAAAGAGAAATACTGGCATAATTAATAAAGACTAAATGCAAATGTTTCATGCAAGGACACTAGTGTCATGACATTAAGTTCTTTAAATGATATTCCCAGTGAGTTAACAGTATACATTTTTCAGTCACTTCAACTGGTGGGTGGCTCTAGGTCTTTCTCACAAGGTTTCAAAGATATTGCAGCTATATACCTCTGTGAGGGCAGTTGATTTTCATCCATTACCATCACTTATAAAAATGATCATGTAGCAGTTATACACATTCAAAGAATAGTCCTGATTTTTAGTAGTGTACAGAAGTCATAAGGTGAACAGGTTATACAAACTGTGATGTACTTACCTCTCCCATGCTATGCAGCTGGTGTGCAATTTCTCTTAGATCCTCCTCACTAGCTAATGGATTGATTTGCTCTTGAACATCAAAAACAAACTGCTGCAGTGACATTAGCTGATTGGGCCCATTTATTTTTCTCCAGGATGGTAAAGTAGAAATGATTTTCTCACACAGAGGTACCATTGGTGGGCAACTCTAAAAATGCAAACAAAACAATATTACCAACTGCCAGATACACTAACAATGGAGAGAATGCAGTTCAAAGGGTGTAAACGTGAGCTCAGAGCAACAAATGCCAATGAACAGAGCATATGCCTGCATTCACTCTTGGAAACACAGCCAACATAAAACATTCAGAACATCATGTGAACTCCCTGGCATTTAAGTATAAATATGGTCTGAAACTCTCAACCTCCTTAGTGGAAACCTGTGAAATAAATATGACATTGGGGCAACACTCTTACATCATACACTGTGCAAGTGTCATTTTATAACATGACACACATTTTGACTTCAAAACAGGGTACATACCACAAAGCAGTAAGGTCAAGGTTATCTTAAATGTCTTTTTTCCTTTACTTTAGTCCACACCATATTAAAGCAGGCAAGTTATAAGACTACACAAGGTTGATCTTTTAATTTGGTAAAAGGTAAAGTGTCGTTCTATCTATTAAACTTGTAATTCCATGAAGCATGACAAATACTATAATCTATTCCTCTCAACCAACACTGTGTAACATCAGTTTGGGTGCATGCATGCAGTCTGAACAGTCTGACTGCATACCATACACTGGTGACAAAATCTGAAAACCATGCACTATGTATACTCCATAACCAACTGGATGTTTCCAATTAAAAAATGGGAGACAGCACAATGTTTGTGGAAAATGATTGCTCACTCTACACCAGGCAAAAGAGAAGCAAAATTATCTGTAATCAGGGAACGTTAAGAGGCAGGTGTGAGAGTCAAGCTGCTGTAGCCAGTTGTCTTCAGAATATTTGGGTGATGCACTGGTGCAGCAGTTAGCACTGCTGCCTCACAGTAAGAGGTTCTCCAGTTTGATTCTTGGCTGGGGTGCCTTCTGTGCAGAGTCTGCATGTTTTCCCTGCATTCATGTGGGTTTCTTCTTGGTGCTCCGGTTTCCTCCCACATTCCAAAGACATGCATTTGGAGCATTTCACCCCGGGCTTCCCCTGAAAATGGACTTTGCTCAAGTCAGGCTTTCCCAGTAAACAAATGTTAAATAAGTAAATAAATAAAATATTTTTCCTGACAGATGAAAGATATTTTTGATACAGAACAGGCTGAGGAGGAAATACAAAAGTTTATCCAACAAAAAGTGAGCCATTAAACAGAATGGAACTCTGCTTCTCATTCTTCTGACAATAAACTCAGATTTTGCCAATGAAACCTCTTCTATTGTTCCAAACGAAAATGCTTGAGAGAAAGAAAAAAGGACAGCAGCTGACTAGAAGAATTGGGAGTCTGCTGTTGGAAGATGGAGATGAACAGGAAGATGACCAGCAACACTGAAATCAGTGAATAAATGTGAGATTATAAAACATCAATCACATTTGTGAAATATAGATTTGCAAGAAGAATTGTCTGAGAAAGACTGGACTTTTGCTGACTCTGTCAAAACTTAAATGTAAACGTGAACTGATTATATTATATGTAGAGATTAGATATTTTTTCTTATTTTTGCAAAGGCGAATGTCTGGATTAATGTCTTTGGCGTGGGCTAGAAGGAAGTGTGTTTGTAAGGAAGTACGCTTGAAAAATAAGACAAAATGATGAAAATCACAAGAAGTGCTAAGTTTCTTGCATATGCAGCATTAGCTTCTTTTTCTCCATTGGCAAATATTCAGTAGGGGGTAAGAAGTTTGCAGTTGAAAGCAGTTGTATATTAAAATTCCTTCATTCAACTGCAGTATTGTTAGCATTTTTTACTCTCATTGCTCAGTATGTTTCCATGGAAATGACCTGTTTGCAGGTGCAAGCAATTAATCTTGACAGCTTTGAACAATATTTGCTGAGGAAATACAAAATATAAAAGCACAAGGCAAGCAGTGTACTGAAAAATAAAGTTATAAATTACTGGAAATGAATAAGAGATAGCAGCTTCCCCAGCAGCCTTAATACTTTAATGCATTTAGTAAAACAGTGTATACTTTAGTTTTATTTAGAGATAGCTAGTACATTTTCTTTGGAGCTGAAAGTTAATGTTTTCTGAAAGCATGCAAGCTTTTTTTTCTCATCTGCAATGGGAATAGATATAAGAAAACAACAGACATCAAAATCAGGCTATTTTTTACATCTGGGATGGGAATAAGGATGAGAAAAGAACAGACATCAATCAGTGTAAGTGGGAACACAAGCTCTAACATACACTTTAGCATGAGTAACCTTAATGTTAGATTAGGTAATCCTGTGGGGAGCAGCTGTAGAGTTGGGGCAACTGTTCTTATCTGGAGGGTTAAACTTCATTTTTTGAAGCTGTACACAGATTTGTGTGTTTGATCTAAGTTAATAGGTTGTGACATGTTCTGATAAAGTATTTAAGTTTTGTTTGGGGATTTTCATTAAAAAAATGTTTTGAAAAACATGACAGATGTTCAAATGGAGAGGACAAGAAATAACTACATAAAAGATCAACCAGCCAAAATTTAGTATATGCATCTAACACAAACAATGGAAATACACATTAAAAAAAAACTGTCACATATAATAGGTGGGAAAAATAACATCTTATCACAATGGCAACATTACCCATATAATTTTGGAATATAAATGGCCTTACAGTTACAGAGAAAAAGGAAAGAGTACTGAATTATTTTAAGAAATGTACAGTGCAAATAGCAATGCTGCAGTGGACACAATTGGAAAGAAATTACTATGTGACTTTGATAAAGAAAGGATTTCAAAATGGATAGACAGCAGAATACCAGGCAAAAAGGAAAAGAGGAGGAATTATACTAGCTAGTAGAATAGCTCCAATAGTGATAGAACAGGGACAAAAAGATAATAATGGTAGATTTCGGGTAGTAAGGGTCTACTGGCAAGGGGGGGGTCACACAGGCATGTATTTATATTTCACTAAAAACTGCTATTAGGGAGTTTAAGAAAATTCTGGGAGAAATAATTAGATTTCCGTAGGGGATATTAATTGTAGGTGAGGACTAGAATTTTGCAATAATGAGGATATATCAAGGGGACATAGAAGGGAAAACACAACAAAAGAGAAAGAATTCTGAAGAAACTTATGAAAATGCATGGAAGAGGAGAATTCTGAGAGAATTTACATATTATTTCCCACTGTATAACAGATGGACTAGACTAGATAAAATTATATTTTACATGAACATGTGCACTTAATTGAAAGTTTTGACACACATCCAATAACTATTTCAGATCAAATCTTGACTTGCATATACAATGTATTGTTCTCATTATGACTTTTTAGGTCAAAGAGATATCATTTATTTGGCATTTAAGCATTTTGATATCTGTTAGAATAGTTATAGAATGTGTTCTACATTAGTCTGCTTTGGATAGATAACACTAATATTTTATTTGTCAAAAATAAAATACAGTAACATAAGCACTTTATATGCGCCCCGGGGGGAGCCTTGGGACAACCTGGATTCAGCAAGGGAGCCAAGAATCAAAAAAGTTTGGGAACCACTGCTCTAAAGTACATCCCAGAACATCTATAACCCTATGGCTTCTTGGGCCCTGGCTTATTTGAGTTATTTCTTAAATGGTTGTTATTGTGCTATCTTGGTCAGAAAACATGTGTTGAAAGGATGCAAGGAAAACTAAAGATGTACAACAACACAATTTATTTCCTCAGTCATAATTTCTGTTGAAGTCATCATTGGTTGAAAAGATTGTGTAAAAAGAAAAAAATCTTTACAACACACTTCAGAGCATATAGGGGGTTATGGCTTCTTGAAACAGCTGAAGACTAAAGCAAAATGAGAGAAAAGGAAGAAAAAAGTAGTGTGCATAGTATGGGGAGCCCAAGATGGGAGGAAAAACAGGGGAAGACTGGAGGGTATGTGTGTGTGTGGGGGGGGGGGGTTGTTGCTGAAACAGTAGGTCTAGGATGTCATTTCATCTAAGTCCAGACCTGTGCATAAAGTTGCTGCAATGCATCACTGTTGCAACTAAATGCCAGAAACTGTAAATATCCCTTTGTGAGATGGTCCAACATAGTGTGGTACACAGGCTGTAGCTGCAGGTCAGTCTGTGTGCACTACTCGTAAAACTTTGCAGTATAAACTAAAATGTTGCTCAGGAAGAGTGGCAGTGACAAGGTGATGCATAGACTTGAAGTGCTCAGGGGGCCCCCACTTGACATCTGCTGGGGGCCCTTAAAATTGTAACACCAGCCCTGCTTCCTGTCTAAAAGTAAATAATTACAGTATTTTTAATCATATGCCAAGATGTCAATGAATACAATTTAGGAATGTGTTTCTCTGTTAGTCTCTTTTTTAATGATAACCAAACTTAATATCACAGAACAATTTATTATGGAAAGTTTGAATCTTAAAAGGGGAAGACTTTTCAGATGTTTGTTCAGATACTATTAGACATAAACATTTAAGGAAAACTAGAACTGATTCTAACAGTAGTACTAGATTAAAGAGTATCAAATATATGAGTAAATATGAAAGTTCTATTATATGACACTCTAATTTAGGATTATAGCTAATATAAAACCTAGGAATACAGTAACAGTACAAGACAAAGTATACAAACAGAAATAGAAAGAGATCAGCACATGTAAATATGTTTATAGTTAAAGAGTATATATTTCTACAAGGGTGGAAGTTTGGCATAGTGGTTAAGGTGTTCACCTTATAGGCACAAGTTTGGCATAGTGGCTAAGGTGTTCACCTCATAGGCACAAGGTTTAGGGTTTGATTCTCACATGGGGTAACTAGCTGGGTTTGGAATGGCCCAAAAAACAGCCTGGGACTAATTTATGAACTTATGCTCCTCTGTACAACTTTACACATTGTAAATAAAAACACACACACACACACACACACACACACACACACACACACATATATATATATATATATATATATATATAAAATCATCTGACCTATAAATTAACAAATATGAAAATGACAACTGACTTCCTCCCATTAGTAAACCAGAGATAATGCAAGGTACAGGGAAAGATGACTGTAGAGATATTCAGTTTGGTCAACTTTCTAATAAAGATTGTGAACACCTGTTTAAGTTTTCTTACTCATAATATCACACTGTTGGGCTTTAAGATGATGCATACTAAAGAATGAGACATATTAATATTTTATTTTTATTTAACATTTGTTTACCGAGAAAGTCAGACTTGGAAAAAAGCCAATTTTCAGCAGAGGCCTGGGGGGAAATGCTCCAGATAAATGTCTTTGTAACATTGGAGGAAATCGAAACACCTGGAGAAACTCACATGAATGCCGGGAGGACATGCAGACTCCACACAGAAGGCACCCCAGCCAGGAATCGAACAACAGAACCTCTTGCTGTGAGGCGACAAAGCTACCACTGCACCATCCAATGAATCAGAAGCATGAGCTAAGCTTTGCTAATCTAAAAGAGGGTTTCAGAGGTAGTTTGTTCTTCCTTTTTAACAAACTAGGAATACATTATTCCACAATAGAATGTTTTCGGGTTATATCACTAGGTTATTTTTTTGTTTCAGAAATGTTGTCGATCACATTGTTATATACAAAGAATACAAGTTCTAAACATAAATGCAATTTCATCATACCTGTTTTTTTTCTCTCTTACATAAATGTCTGATTTTTAAATGCATATCTATCAATACTAATGGTCTGCATAATCCAGTAAAGAGGGGAGTCTGTTCAAATAGATGCAATTACATAAACCCCAATTAATATTTCTACAGGAAACACATTTACTTAATAAAGATGTAAATAAACTCTCAATAAATACTGACTTGGTTATAGCAGGTTCTGGATTTCAAGCTAAAAGAAGAAATACTTTAATTTTATGAAAGAACTCACCAGCAATGCCTAAAGTAATAGATACCTATGTTGATAAAAATGGTGTATATTATATACCATTATAACTGACTGGAACAGAAAAATATATACACTGGTGAATTCTTATTGGATTTCAGAGTTTGGAGCTAAAGATGCAAAAATTACTTAAATACTACAGACTATTACAGGAAAGGTGAAGTCATAATGGCTGGTGATTTTAATTGTATTTTATTAGAAAAGGGTTCCACTACAGATAGACAGCTGAGAAACATATCTTCAGCCAAACACTTGATGAATTTTGTAAATCTAATAAAGTTAAAGGCTACATATGAGCTAAGGAAAACAAACTCACTTCAACTTGCCCCTTATTCATATAAATATATGACACAAATATTTATAAAATTTTTGTCTCAAACTATCTGTTGTCATGTATCAGAGAAGTTTCAACAGTTTCATGTCTATCATCGGGCCATAATACTAAAATCTTTAATTATTTTAAAAAATGACAATCTAATACATTACATGAGATTATAAGCACACATTATTAAAATAAAAGGATTCAAGGATTGATATGTCAAAAATTTTCTAGACAATGTCCTCAGGGATTCACTAAAGGCTCACTTAAATGGAAGAGTTACAAGCTGATATATCAGTAAGACAAAGAAATGAATACATTACAGACCTAAATAGACACACTAAAGTTAAATCTAAAAACCAAGTGACAGTCTGAACTGAAAACTTTAAAAACAAATTAAGTTGAAATTATAAATCATAAAGTTCAATAAACCTGGAAAAACTTAGACTTCAGGCATATTCAATAAAGCCTTTAAGCTTGTACAAACTTGCTCTTAGATCAAAGAAAATGAATAAACTAAATCATATCAAAGAAATTCTAACATAAATAATGAAAAAAGAAAGTAGAACATATTATAAAGGTATTCTTGATGGATTTAAAATATTTTATGAAAATATAAATAGTAATACAAATAACCTAGATAATCATGGATGACATAGTTGAAACTTTTCTAAGGGAAAATATAAACAATAAATTAACAAGTGAACAAATAAAAAATAGACCATCCACTTTAACAGAAATAAAAGATCAAATAAAAAAGTTAAAAAATAATAAGGTGCCGGGTTTAGATGGTCTTATACCAGAACTATATAAAATACTACTGGACGATACAGTTAAAATGTTAAAGTCTACAGAGAAATAAAAACAACTGCTGAAGTCACCCCATCATGGAAATATTCCCTTATATCTCCTGGTTTAAAACAAGATAAGGATCATAAAAAGTGCTCACCATACAGACCGATATTTTTAAATGTGGACTATAAGATGTTTATGTCAATTTTAGCTAACAGAATACTTATACCTAAACTACAGACCGATATTTTTAAATGTGGACTATAAGATGTTTATGTCAATTTTAGCTAACAGAATACTTATACCTAAACTAATTAACAATGATCAAGCTGGCTTTATTTTAAATAGACAAGTACATGATAATATACCTACATTAAAAGACTATGCAAATAAAAACAAAAAATAACTTTTTATCATTAGTCAAGATTTAGATACATCTTTTCACTCAGTTAATTGGTCGTACCTGTTTAAAACACTTAAAAGTGTACCATTTCTCACCTGAGCTAACTGTATTAATTTCTAAATTATACAATAACTTGTGTGCTTATGTTAAGATAGGTTATTTTTGTTCCAATTCCTTTAAATTACAAAAAAGGTACAAAACAAGGCTGTCCATTATCACCTTTACTTTCTGCATTTGCTATAGAACCCTTTGCTAATAAGAACATTAATGGCATCAAAATAAAAGACTTTGAACTACAAATTCAACTCTTTGCTGATATTTTATAAACAACAGGAAATATATAAAATTCATTAGAACATATTAGTTTTGAGTCAGCTTGAAGAAATCTCAAACTTAAGATTTAATTATAATAAAACAAAGTACATTATTAATTAATAAAAAAATTTTAAAAAATCATACAAAAATATTCTAACTTCAATAGGAATAGCAATCAAATGAAAAACCCTGGTATAACCATTATGTCTAATAGCACAGTCACAAACTGGAGCAAATTCTTCTTTACCATGGGAGAACGAGTAATGCTTATTAAGATGGTAGTTCTCCCTAAAATATTGTCTGTCTTACAATCTTTAGTACCATCTCCACCAAAAAATTGATAAAGATGATAAATAATATTCTAGTTAAATTTTTGGCATCCTAATAAACCAAGAGTTTCCTCTGATTGGCACAGAAATGGTTTGGACAATGGTGAAAGGAAATTCCCTGATATTGTATTGTATGCTAATTCAACAACTGTAAAAGTTATAGTGTTGTGAGTAAATTCATCTTGTGATTCAAAATGGAAACAAATACATCAAGAAATATTACTAGTAAATAATAAACATATCACAACCGTCATAAACAAATAGTACCTAATCGTTTTTTCAGGTTATTGAAAACTTTTTGTGTAAATAATATTACACCCTCTTCTCAAATTCCCTATTTAAATAACATTGGTTCTTCTTTCCAAAGTGCACATATTCTAACCATCATAATAAAGACTTAATATTTTCTATGTTTACAATTACATATACAAATGACTGCTTAGAAACTCATAACTAACAAAATTCTAGTATTGAAACAACAAAGTAATTTATTGGCATAAATTCTTAAATAGCACTGATAAAATTCTTAAGTTAGATTTCACATATTTAGACAATTCCTACTGAAACTACTACTCAAAAATAAATATCTGAAGAATACAAGAAATTAATATTAAAATCTACACATAAAACTATATCTTCATCATATTGGAAAGTATTCACTTGGATATTTTTACACAGAGCTTTTGTCACTCCTAACATTTATGAATTAATGAATCCTACAATTATGTCTAAATCAAACAGAATTAAATGCTGGCATATGTGATTCTGAAATAATAGTTGACTGGACGCATATAGCATATAAATGTGAAGTCATCTCCCCTTTTTGGAAAGAAATTAATAACTTTATTCAAGCTCTATGGTCAGATAGATGTAATATTTCTAAATCTTTAGCTTTATTTAATGCTCTGATTACTGAGATAATTCCAAAAACCCAAATGCCTCTTCTTTAGTCTACTCTTGCTATAGTCAGAAAAGTAACTACTAAAATTTGGAAAAGTAAAGTCACCCCCATCAGTGTTGAATTAGTATGGCAAAAATAGTTTGCAGTAATGAACTGCACACTATAAAGATGAGAATTTCCAATAATACACATTCACATAAATACTGGCTTAAACTTAAAGACCTGCTTGAAAAATATTAATTGCTGCTGATGTAGCATATTTATGTGGACCTACATGCATAGTTATTTTGTTTGTTTTATAATTGATTTATTTGTTGTTTTAAAATCAAATAAAAAAAGAAATGTCTGAAATCTGAAGCATTACGAATGTTATGATAAGCAGCCTTTAAATCCAAGGTCACCAGAAAATTTAAATGGGGAATGAAGGGTAACAAGTTTTGGAGAGATATGATTTTGAACTTGGGCACTATCACATGCTAGTTTATGAAGGAAAGACACAGAACTGGTATCCATAAAACTTCTTTCTTTGGCACCAGAAACTTTTTTGAATGAAAGCCTCCTGAAGAGGTGTGACTGCTTCAATAACCCAATGAGTCAGCAGATGCTGAATGACAGGAAGGAAAAGAGAAGTTTAATTTGCCAGATGAGATGAAATCCCTTGGAAGGGAAGGAGAGATTCCCGCTGTCACCTTCATCTGTGATGAATCACTTTCAGAAACCTTCTTTGTGTCTTCTTCTTTCACTTTTCCCGGTTAGGGGTCGCCACAGTGGATCACCTGTCCGCTCATGACTGGCAGTGGAGTTTTACAGTGTTGAGTTGCCAGCCCGGCGCCCAAACTTCCACAGAAGGCACACACACACACACACACACACTCTCACCTAGGGCCAATTTAGAGTGTCCAATCCACCTACAGCATGTCTTTGGGATGTGGGAGGAAACCCACGCGACCACAGGGAGGACATGCAGACTCCACACAGAAGGCACCCCAGCCAAGGATCAAACTGGAGAACCTCTTGCTGTGAGGCGGCAACGCGCTAACCGCTGCATCACCGCAGCCGCCCTGATCACTTTCACTTTCAGAAATCATTTGTCTGAAACTATCTGATGCCAAAGAAAGGAATGCAGGTTCAGATATCTGGGAAGGATAAAAGGTCTGCTC
Organism: Protopterus annectens; assembly: GCF_019279795.1. NCBI lineage: Eukaryota > Metazoa > Chordata > Ceratodontiformes > Protopteridae > Protopterus > Protopterus annectens. The sequence goes on from NC_056730.1 coordinate 851,740,121, forward strand.
GGGGTGGGAAGGGGAGTTGAAGAAAAGTTACTTTGACTGGTTAGATTACCCTTTACTCTGGAAGTGCTTCTTTTCTTCTTGGCACCTCCTTGCCATTGCTTTTTAAAAGTCTAACTACCATCAGTTTGCTGTATTTACATATTTTGCTTTGTGTAAAAGGTTGTAGAGGTAGCATGAAACCCCTTAGCAAACTTGGAGAAGGAGGGCTGAAAAATTCCCTGAATCAGTGTGCCTCTGACATGGTCCATTCAGTACCTCTCCATCTAAGGCAGAACTCAAAATTTTATCTTTAACATTCTCAGGAAGGTTTTGAGTATACAACCAAGCAAACCTCCTTGTAACAGTTCATTTCAAAGAGTGAGGATCCACTTGAGACACAGAAACAATGATACACTGCTGTTTTTCCTCAGATGATGGAAATGTTCTCATAAGAGGCAAGCATATACTTTTAATAAATGAGCTTGACAAATGAAAATTCTAAAATTAAGTGTTGCAGAAGAATTCACTTTTCTCCTAAATATATCAAAAGCTTTCCCACCTTTATCAGGTAGGAAGGGAAACAATTATAATGAACGTGATATGTTTAGCAGCAGGTTGGTTTACCACAGAAATCACTGCTGGGTCTGATCTGGGGAAAGAATATAAAAACATACAAGACTGAGAAACCTTATACAATCTATCTGACTTATTGAGGGTAGCAGACTGGCTATCAGGCAATTTACAGACTTTAATTAAAAAAAAAAAACTCTCCAGTGCTGGAAGAATAGAAGGAACTGCAGTAAGTTCAGGAAATTCCAGTTGAAGTAAACCTTATTTCCTAAGAGGCAATGGAATGTCACTTTGTTCCCACTGTCGCAACTGATTCATTCTGGAATTGCTTTGGAAAAAAAGAATTCTTCAAAAAGTCTGTTAAAAATCACAGTTTCCTCAGATTCAGAAACAAAAATCTGAGGAGAAACAGTGGAAGTTGGCCCTGCATCATAACTCAAATTAAAAAATCTTGAAATCTGAAAGTGAATCACTTTCTTTTTCCAGAAACAGCAGAATTGTAAGCATCAATAGCTTGAATTAAACCCAAGATAAACCCAATAAATCACTCCTGTCTAGATTAACTGTGACAAGGGAAGATATATGTCTAATTTTTTGCTAATTTTTAACAGGAATTTCTGAAGAAGCAGACCTACTATTGACAGGCAAAACTTCCCTATGGGCAGGCATTCCAGTCTAGCAAGGGAGAGAGGTATTTCCTGGTTCCTTTTCCAAAACCAGCAAATGTGGTTCTTCCTTACCTACCAAGGGCACTCCAACCGGCACAGAGGTGTATCTCATCCCAAGTCCATGGCTGCTAAAGGGAGTACACCAAAGTCAGCCAAGGAAAAGGATGAATGGCCTCAGAAACCAGAAATCGACACAGCAGTCTCACACATCTGCAGCTGTGGCACTTTAGTAGTCTGTTGAAGTGACAAAGCCTACTTGTTATTTTATTTGAGGTTTTGTGGCTGGAAGAAGAAAGACTCATGAATCCACTACGCTGTTTTATGATAAAGCTGAAAAAATGTCTGATTCCCAGGGAAACCAAACAACCAGTAGTCCGTAAAACAGGTAAATATTTAAAAATTCAGTTTAATACCAAAACATAGTGAAAAGTACATTAAACACTTGCCCCAGCCCTCAAAGTAAAATAACACAACTTTTACTGAGGAAAAATAGCTTTAACTTAGTTTTAAAAACTTTTTTCCACAAGAGGAAAACTAGTAAAGCTCCTGAACAAGTTACTAAAAGTCACATGACAGCTTACAAAAACACTTTTTCCTAGCTTAAAAATATTATTGTCAAACAAAAAGTTCAGTTTCTATTACAAATGAAAAAGATGGAAGACTTTCTCCCCAAATGGAACTTATCTGCCAGCAATGGAAAGTGTTAGCTGACCATCAATCCTTAATAGCCTGCAAGAAGAGTGCTCTTCAGCAGCATGAAAGATCTGAAGGGCTTACCACCCAAACAACTCTTTCTTCAGCTCAGCTTGAACTAACACTTTGGGCACATGGAAGGTTTGGAAGCCAGATAGCTGTTATATCCATAGCAGGATATAACCCATACAGCTAAGGCTACTGTAAAGCAGTGATCCCTATGATGAACATCTGTGGTTTTATACTTGTATGACTTTTTGGCTGAGTGTTGTTATATGCATATGGATATACAATAAAATGAGAGACAATGTTATACTATTTATGTATGTGTTGTTACAGTGTGTGTGTAAGACATATGCCATAGAACAAAGGGCATGTGTTTGGCAAAGGACAATAGTATGAAATCTTAAAATTCTAGCTAAACCAATGCTTTCAAGTATCTAAAGGGAATCTATCAGTTCTTAACAGGTACAAACATTCATTCTTCAATTACCCACTTCATCTAATTCAGGGTCACAGGGGAGCCAGAGCCTACATTGGCACTCACTGGATGCAAAGCACAGAAACCAATCCTGCAAAAGGCACCAGCCCATCATGATACATCCATATTCACACACAGCACAAACATATACAGGCAAACTTATGCAACCAATATATCTTTTGAAAGGAAAAGAAAACTGAAGCAACTGTCAAAAAGCCATATGGCAACAGGAAGGACATGTAGACTTTGCAGAGAAACTACCCAGCTCAGAACAAGACTGGATAAACATCTGCTGTAAGATAGCATTGCTAACAGTCACACCACTATATTACCACTCTTTCAGGGAAAAACTGTATGAGAACAAGGCACAACATGAATGTACAAGGTGAATATCTTAGGTGATATAAAAGGAATACTTTCCAGAAAGGGTGATGAATAAGTAGCATATCTTTATGGACAGACAAATGTTTGAAACCAGTCGTACATTTCAAGAATACATGGAAAATACATAAGGCTTAAAAATAATGGGGGGAAATAAGCTGCTGGCTAAAATGGGGAAAAAAGAGATTTTCAGGTTACTCATTAGCTACAGAAATAAGCAGACTAAGTGGCACAAATCAAACTCCTATAATTGCTATGGCTTGAGGACATTCCACATGCAAGTAGAGAATATTTGAATGGTGATCACAACATATTACACAGTGTAGTTTACAGAATACAGCAATACGGAATGCTGCTGATGTGTTCTGTTCGATATTTATCTTGCTATATGGACCCCTACCCTTTCTTAACTTCCAAATTTGACGTGTAGCAGATCTCAAAATCCACAGTATGTTCAGTATACATAATGTGGTTAGAGCATACCATATGAAACTGAATACTACAAATAAAAGATGGTCTATGTCCAACTCTTAATCTTATCACATGATGGTACAACTTGCAAGATGTCTCATAAAGGAAGCTATTTAGTGGTGTCAGCTATTATCTCTATAACAATCCTTATTTTTCTTCCTGCCTACATAGATGTCAACTGCATAGCCTATAGCACAAAATAATATCTTAAGGATGCTGCTTACAGAATGGCACTTTTTGCCTAATGCCTTGCTGTGATTTCACATTGAATTAATAGGCACTCCTGTGAAACATGTCTGCCTCTCATTGGTTTTGCTATTCCTTTGGTTTATGCCTGCCAGTGGCAGTTCTAGGTTTTTCTCTACTTCATAATCAACTTTGCAATTCACTGTGGTTCCTTTTAGCTGTGTTGGTACTGCACCTCTGCACAATGACTTCTGCATTATGGGCTATCCGTACAATTACATAGGTCACTGGTTATATCGAGATTACAAAAACTTTAAGAATGTCAAATAATTAACACAAAAAAAAAGTGAGAGTATGCCTGAGGAATGGAGAAAATGTGTTTTGGTACTGATTTGGAAGAATAAGGGTGATGTGCAGAGTTGTAGTAACTACAGAGGGATTAAAATGATCAGTCACAGCATGAAGTTATGGGAAAGAGTAATGGAAGCTAGGCTAAGAAGGGAGGTGATGATTAGTGATCAGCAGTATGGTTTCATGCCAGGAAAGAGCACTACAGATGCAATGTTTGCTCTTAGAGTGTTGATGGAGAAGTACAGAGAAGGCCAGAAGGAGTTGCATTGTGTCTTTGTGGACTTAGAAAAAGCATATGACAGCATGCCTAGAGAGGAGTTGTGGTATTGTATGAGGAAGTTGGGAGTGCCAGAGAAGTATATAAGAGTGGTACAGGATATGTACGAGGGTAGTGTGACAGTGGTGAGGTCTGCGGTGGGAGTGACGGCTGCGTTTAAGGTGGAGGTAGGATTACATCAAGGATCAGCTCTGAGCCCTTTCTTATTTGCAATGGTGATGGACAGGTTGACAGACGAGATCAGACAGGAGTCCCCGTGGACTATGATGTTTGCAGATGACATTGTGATCTGTAGTGAGAGGAGGGAACAGGTGGAGGAGACCCTGGAGACATGGAGATATTCTCTAGAGAGAAGAGGAATGAAGGTCAGCAGGACTAAGAATATATGTGTGTGAATGAGAGGGAGGATAGAGGAATGGTGTGGATGCAGGGAGTAGAGGTGGTGAAGATGGATGAGTTTAAATACTTGGGATCAACAGTTCAGTGGAAGAGAGGTGAAGAAGAGAGTACAGGCAGGATGGAGTGGGTGGAGAAGAGTGTCAGGAGTGATTTGTGACAGACGAGTACCAGTGAAAGGGAAGGTCTACAAGAGGGTAGTGAGACCAGCTATGTTATATGGGTTGGAGGCAGTGGCATTGACAAAAAGGCAGGAGTCAGAGCTGGACGTGGCAGAGTTAAAGATGTTAAGATTTGCACTGGGTATGACAAGGGTGGACAGAATTAGGAATAAGTATATTAGAGTGCCAGCCCAGGTTGGAAGGTTTGGAGACAAAGCCAGAGAGGCAAGATTACGTTGGTTTGGACATGTGCTGAAGAGGGATGCAGAGTATATTGGGAAAAGGATGCTAAGGATGAAGCTGCCAGGTAACAGGAAAAGAGGAAGGCCTAAGATACGGTTTATGGATGTGGTGAAAGAGGACATGCAGGTGGTTGGTGTGACAGAGCAAGATATAGAGGACAGGAAGAAATGGAAACAGATGATCCGCTGTGTCGACCCCTAACGGGAGCAGCCAAAAGAAGAAGAAATAATTAACACAAAAACAGAGTCTCACATTTCAAAGTAGCACAGCACATACAAACACAAGCACAATGCATGAACAATTTCTACAGGTGACACATCATGCATAACTCATCTGTCATGATCAGCATATTGAACATCAGTCCAGTGTCCTTAGAAACACCCTTCCTCTTCCTGAACTTAGAGGCACCTTTTATGACTGCGTCATTCCATAAAGCCACTAAATTAAACATCTAGAAGTTGTGTTGCCTGTCATCAGTGCAGAAAGTACTTATCCCATCCAGAATTCACTTTCATAAACTGGGGGGGGGGATAAATAACTGTGTGTTCAGCTGCTATATGCAAAGACTAAACCGGGCTTGGTTTAAGTACAGATGCATAAATGATTTGCAACAATTGAGTATTCCTATAAAACCCTTAAAATTACATGTGACTCAAAGTAAATATGATATATCTAAAAGTACTTCAGTCACGTCAGACTTCACTGTCTTTAACCATAATGGCTTTCTTTTTCATGATTTCTATCAGTCAGTAACATTCAGATATACAAAAAAATCTGCAGCAAATGCCCATGTGCCTTCAAGGAATGACGCTTCAGGAATGGAGGCACTCCAGGAGGTACCACCACCACCACCTTCTAGTCTCACAACTATGCTGCAATCCTAAGTCATGTTGCTTGGGATAAGTTCAACTTCTGCCTTCAAAACAGTGCCTGTTGAATACGTAGGAAGGTCAAGGGCATACGGTCCTAATAAGCATACCTCTCTCAACTGTCCATGAATTTGCCTCATATTTTGTTTTACCCATTATAAAATGTTTGATTTTGTGGAAAACTATACAGGATTATAGTTAGACTATAAAGCCAAACTTTAAAGTTTCATAATTTTTAATGTTCAGAAAATGTATGTTGATGCAACTATCTGTTGTTCTATTAACTTTTTAATGTGAATAAGAATAATATTAAAAAAAAACATCCCTGGTTTTGGGCCTTTGTCTCTCTATTTTTGGCTTTGCCAGAAATCCTGAGCAAAGAAGTTCAGAAGCATGTGAACAACCATTCAACAGGTGAGGCAGAAGAATGAAGATGTAGTCAAATTGTGGTAGGCACTTTACAGGACAGCAACCCTGTGATATTCTAGGGAAAATTATGGTGATGGAAACGAGTTAAACAGCACCTGTAAGCCTAGCAAACTTTCTACTCCAGCTGCAAGAAAAAATGTTCCCACTTATCCACAGACTTTATAAACCCACCAAAACCAAATGGCTATCCACTGAACTCAAACATCTTTTAAATCTAGATGATGAAGCATTGCAAAAATGGAAACAGACCACCACAACTGTCAACTTTACCTACTTTATAGTCTTGTGTACCCAAGCCAAGAAGTCCATCAGAAGGCACAAAAGAAATCTCTATACAAAGAAACAAATTGCCCTCTTACATTCCCCCACTTTTGGAAAGAGGTTAACCTACTTACAGGAAGAAAACCATCTACAAACAACATTCAATGTGGTACAGCAAAACTATCTCCAGAAGATTTCCTTAAGGAATTTAGCAAACTCTCTTCAACAAACTTCACACCTCCCACAGATTATGCACTACCCACCCAGCCACCATTCACCCCCCCCCTTCCACTTCAAATGCATACTTCCCAAAGAAGACTGTATTCTACTTGAAAGTATTTTCACTGACTCCCCTCCTGGATCTGACTGGTTCATATATCACTGCAGAGAGTATCTGTCTTCCTCAGACCCACATATATAATCTATATCTCACACAAACCATCATACCACAGATTTGGAAAACTGCTTTAATCAAACCCCTCCCAAAGCAAAACAATCCAAAAGACACCTTTTACTTCCATCCAATATCCATCCTCCTAGTTCTGGGCAAACTTTATGAAAAGATCGTCTTCACCCAACTCTCCCTCTATATCTAGCAGTACTACCTGCTCTCCTCCAAACAACATGGATTGTAGCCTTGATGAAGTATCACGACAACACTTTTGTCCCTAACCAATGACATCCTGCAAAACTCTGACGGTAGCCTCCTTACAGGTGCCCTATTTACAGACCTGACAAACAGGGCATTTGACCTAATTGACCACTACCTTTACCAAAATATAATAACCACAATTGCTATCAGTCCAGATGCTGCACTGTGGTTTAAAAACTTCCTCAGTGGCAGATGGATCATTCTATTAAAAATCTGCACATATAACCAAAGGTGTACCACAAGAATCCATTATTGATCCCTTCCTCTTCTCCATATTCATTAACCAACTTCCTTGTAACCTCCCCCATCTCCCACTTATCCTCTATGCTGAAGACATGGTCATTTACCAATCATGTCACTCTCACAACAACATTCAATGCCAACTCCTGTCAGACTTACATGAGCTCCAGCAGTGGCTCATAAATCCTAAACTACTTCTCAACCCCACCAAAACTATACTTTTTGGAACGCAACAGAAAATTCACCAAGCACCTGACTCTTCAGCTATCTTTTGCCTATACAACCATTTTACAGAAACCACCTCCACCATCAAATACCTATGACTATGTTTTGATCAGTCACTAAATTCCATTTCCACACAGACAATGTGACAGCCAAAATAAACCCTTTCCTCTTCTGGGCCAAAAAGATCTCCCATTTTCTATCCCATCCAGAGATCAGGCTAAGGAGTTCTTTATCAGCTTGAATACAAGTTGCCAATTTTTGATTATGCTACCAAGAAAAACATCGCCACACTCTAGACTATATCTAACAGCATCTTCCGATTCCTTACAAGCTTACCTGTCTAGAAGTATTACTGTATTACCCTAGAAAAATCCAAATGGCTACCCATAAAACAAAGATCTAACCTAATTTTACAATCCCAACTCTAAAAACTGCTCCAACACCATGCATTCATTCCCCTTGCAGCTATACTTCACAAAAAACTGCTCAAACAACCTGAGACACAGCTCACAAGCCACAACAGATCTCATTGCCCACAGAACCAAACTCCACAACACTACACATGCTTTCACCTCTCAGGCACCTACCCTTTGGCAAGGTCTTCTCACTGAGGTTATGGAAATCAACACTTATTCCAAATTCAGAACTCAACTCAAAAAACACATCTTCAACCACACCAAATGCTCCAGTTTCAACACAGGACATATCACCTAAGCTACCTCCTTTCTGAGTCTCCCCCTCTCCTCTCCCAAAATTCACTGAAGACTGATTCATTTTAGAAACTAATATTTATATTGTACATTACACTCTCCTTGACAGTACACTGCACTGTGCTTGTTCACTAGAATGTATATACACCGTTTTTTCTATGTAATTAGTCTGAACTGCTCTGTTATTGCTTACATTTCAGTAATTTTTACTTGTGAAATACTTTGTACTTCAACCTGGCTGAGCCTGCAGTTTGTCAGTATTGATCAACTTTGGGTACTTGAAAGGTGACTTCATCTAACTGCTGTGCAAATGAGACAAACAAGAAAATAAGGTTTCCATCCCAGCTGTTGAGCAGTGGATCACTTCTGTCTTTACACATCCAAGGCAGTTCACTAATGCTGTTGTTTGGAAGTATCAAGGCTACATGGGGTCCTAGGATCACTGTTGCATGCTATTTGGTCCCTGTACCTGAGTGGGAAAAATTATGCTACCATTCTCAACTTTAAACTGAGCGTATTCAAAGAGGGCAGAACAGACCAGTAAGGGTATTGCTTTGTCTTCTCTCCTGTTTTGTACACAGGTTATCAAAGGAATGTGAAGCATGTATCTCTTCTGTACGCAATGATGATGCCTTCCAAGCAGTAACTGACTGTGATCTCTAGACTGCAGTGGATTGATTCACTACAGTGTGCAAAGAAATTGTGATGAAAATCAGCACTTAGAGATCAGATGTCATGGTTCTCTCCAAGGCAAGGTGAAAGGATGCAGCTATCACAAGTGCAGGAATTTATTGTATAGTCTTCACAACTGAGGGAAGAGGAGATGGGCACACTGTGGATTTGTAAAGTGGCATCAGCAGTGCAGCAATTATACTAGATCATGATTTGGGATTGTGAGCTTTGTCACAAACCAAGGTTGACAGCTAATCTATTTCTACATCCTCATCATAGCCAACAGCTTTGAGTAACAATGGAAAAGATGAAACCCAGAATACAGGGAGCAGAAATGAGGTTCATCCTCAGCAATCAGGGAACACCTCAAAGTACAACCACTGCTCCTCTGTACTGTGAGAAATCAGATGAGGTGGTTTGCAGCACCTTGTGAGGATGCCCCTGTGTATTTTCAATGGAAGGTATATAAAGCACAGCCCATAAGGAGGGGGCCACAACACAGAAGCAGGAAACATGAGGGATTACATCTCATAGCTTGCCTGAGAGAATCCAAATAAAGAAATAAATTGAATATGGAAGTGCAGCCTACCCCGGTCAGCTTGACAGACAAGTGGTTTAGAAAATGATGATGTTAATTTGTTTTTATTACCTTATCAATTACACTTACAGTATATGGAACTTGTATTCAAAGCTGTGGTTTCCTTTTCATCTATATTTTGTTGTCTGTTAAAGGCATGTATGAATAACCTTCTGCTTCTGTGAAACAGCATAATTCAATGAGTAATAAAAGAACATGCGTTCTTATTTTCTGCATCTGTTCTTTAGATGACTGTAGTGTGAATTTTCACTTATTGCTCTGTTTTGCCTTCATTACACTCACTGTTGCTCAGTCTTCCCTAAATAAGCAAGATAGTAAAAGAATGCGCACGATGTACAAAGGAATGTACAGCTATATTCAGCAGCTAAATGTTTGCGACTGAGTGGAACAGCGGCAATCATTGCTGCCTCACAGTGCTTGGTTTTCCAGTTTGGTTCCTGACTGGGTTTCATAAGGTCATAGATTCACGGGTACTTGCTATGCAAGCAGTTTAGGGGGCTAGTGTAAAACTTAGCCCAAGTTCCCAAATGTCACAAAGAATTTTCCTGTTAAGTCACTTGCCCAGAATCACACGGTAAGCAAATAGAGGCTGAAGGAGGCAGCTCAGTCACAATTCCTAGCATTATTCCCCTTCACTAAATATCAGATTTATTTGCTTAACAGTACTGCACTGTTTTTTTATTTATTTGCTTAACAGTACCGCAATGTTTTTATTTATTTGCTTGACTGAATTATTTACTTTTCTGTGTCTGCACTTCCATATTTGCTGACCTCTAGTTGAATTTTGTTTCCTGATCATTGCTGAAATTTTTTATTTCTGTTCTAAGGCATTTGGCACAGCACTTTAGCTTGGACTAACTGGTTCCACATAGGGGGTCCTTTGCAGCTCTCTCTGGCAGCAGGGAGTTTGTAGTGAACTCATTCCAGGGTAGAAACACTGGTCAAACAGCTTTTGTGTTATCTGATTGCCTCAAGGCATGGCTTTGGAAGTGTCTTTTATCTTGCTGGTATAAAATTATTACCTTTGTGTGAATTTCTGCTTATCTTGCTAGAAGCTCCATTGTGCCTGACTGAGAGTTTTCTTAATCTGGAATTACAGAGCTGACATAAGTATATTTTTGCACTTTATCTAATTGTTCAGTGTTTCTTAACAGTACTGCACTGTTTTTATTTATTTGCTTGACTGAATTATTTACTTTTCTGTGTCTGCATTCATATATTTGCTGACCTCTGACTGAATTTTGTTTTTCTCCTACCCTCTAGCCCAACTGCTGTTGTGTTCTTAAAGTTGGTGGCTTTTGCAGTTGCCCGCCCTTACTGTAAATTTGATCTGGGACACTCATCGTAGTCCCATCTCATTAGCTCTTTCTACCTAATACAGAAATCATTTGGGAAGGCCATTCCCCTTAGTTCCTTAACCTAGAACTATCTTCTGTTCCTCTCTCCTTCCTTAACCTTGAATTATCATTTGTTCCTGCTCTCTCCCTCCTTAACCTTGAATTATCTTCTGTTCCTCCTCTCTCTCTCTCTTTCCATTTTACTAACAAACAAAACATTAAAAAATACTTAATTCAGCTGCTTTTACTGTATTTGTGTTTCCTCCTCCTACTCTATTACCTCAGCTTGCTTTTTCTGCTACTTGCTGCTTGTTCTCTAAAGTGTTCAACTGCATCTTTTCTTTTGCATTTATTACAATTTAAACAGGCTATAAACAAGTAGTAAGTGTTATTCTAAGCCTTTTAGTTTTGGTTTAAGCACTTGGGCTTTAGGCCTAACCCTTAGCTCTCCCTGGTCTTTCTCCATCAGATTCTGACACATATGGATGGACAATTTCCTAGAGTTTCTCCTGGCAGTCTGGCTGATATGGGTATCCTGAGACAGTGTAGCAACTGCCTCATTGTACACAGACAACCAACTACTACTACCACATAGGAACACAATTTGCAAGAGATGAAATTACATTAGGAATCTAGAGTCTTATGCTCTCTCCTTCACAAGCCAGTATATTTGGCACTGAGAAAGTTGTCAACAAAATCACTACATCTCAAACACCACCCACACCTACACAACACACGCCCACATATGGGGAGGATCTCAGCAAAAACATACCCAAACAAAGGAGACTGCTGAGGCAAAAACACACGCAATGTCCACAGGCCCCCACACCACATACCATGCGCAGTCCATACACCTGCGTCTCACAGCCACTAAGGCTTAACCATAAACCCAACATATTAGTCATAGGAGACTGCATTGTGAGACAGATGTGCCTCTCACCAGGATGTATAAGGAGAAAGCCACGGTCAGTAGTCTATCAGGGCCAGAATCCGCCATATCACATACGTACTCAAGTCTCTCAACAACTGTTACTGTTATGACTCTGTCATAGTCCATGTTGGAGTGAATAACTTGAGACGTACCTCCCTGGATTATATGAAGAGAGACATGATTAACTCACTGAATGTGTGTCCCAGGCAGGTATGCCCCTAGCCTTAAGCAGCATTCTAACATCACCCACCAGAATGCTGCAATACAAACAGAAAATGTATTGGCTTTGTTTCTGGCGTCATTCCAGGGAGATCCAGTACCTGACAGCCTGAGACAATATGATCAAGACACCAGGATGCTTTGCCAGAGATGGCCTGCATCTGTCTCACTTGGGCTTCAGGCAAAGGCTCTTGCCTCCCCCATAGTGCCTTTTTTAGGAAAAATGATGAGGTTAAAACTACCAACATAAAAACTTCAACAAAATGCAAATTAAAGGTCATGCTGCTAAATGCTAGGAGTCTAAACATGAAACTGCACTCATGACAACATTCTTAACCCTGGAAAATGTTGACATCTGCGCATTCACAGAAACCTGGTTTAAAGCTGTGGAGAGTACCCTATCCTTACCTGCTTACTCATCCTATTATACATTCAGACACCAGACTGTGAGCAGTAAAGCCAAATGAGGTGGAGTTTCAATATATATATTAAAGACATACACATCTCCAGACTGGTCAAACAGTATGACACACAGGAGACACTCCATGTGCAGCCAACCATTGACAAGACCCCTATACAAATCATAGCTAGCTTCCGGCCCCCAAATCTGATTCAAGATGCCCAATCCGCCTATCTGGATCTCTCCAAATCTATCGACATTTAACCCTTTACCCTGAGCCTGGGTGACTAGCTACCCAAACATAAAATGGAAGAATACAAATGTCCAGAGATTCATCGATTTTGTCAATGCAAATGCCTTGGAACAACTAGTTCATATTTCCATAAGAGGTGATAATATCTTGGACTTGGTATTAACCAACATGAGTAACCACTGCAGTATCATCCTCCCTGGTAAGATCCAACCATAAAACAGTCAATTTCAAAGTCACCATCTCACCTGACCACCCCCCCCCCCCCCCTAGCTAGGGCCAAACAAAAAAAAAACTTCTCCAAAGCTGATTACAGCCTCCTGAGGGATGGTATAAACAGCTTCACAGCCCCCTCCCCCTCTCTAGGAACTAGCACAAGTATCTAAAACTGCACTAAAGCACTATATGAGCATTTATATAGATGCATTGAATCAGGAATATCTGACGGGAGTAAATCATCCTCCGCAAAGAAGAGTAAACCTGTCTGGTGGACATCTGCAATAAATAAACTCTATAACAAAAGGAAAAAAATTGCTGTCCAGGACCAAGAAGGAGCAGGTGCCCAATTGGAAGCAATCTCTCCTTAGCCAGAACAAGCAAATAAGAGCACTAGTGGAATCCTCCAAAGCAAACTTCAAGTCCAAATTGGCCACATCTGCTAGAGGCAATCATAAGGCCTTCTTCACATATGTCCGCAATCTCAAAGGAAGAACCCAGATCTGTTCAGAACTGGTGGTCAGGGACACCACATATACAAATGCCATAGATATAGCAAACTTGCTGGCTGACAGATTCAGCAAAACCTTCACCCCTCTGTCCCCAATCAGTAAATCAGGACATCCCCAGTACTTGCCCCTTTTCCCTTACATCTAAGGAACAGGTCATCACTGCTTTCTCAAAGGCAATAAATACAGCCTCCACGGGACCCAATAAAATCTCAGGCTGCATTCTACATGAACTTAGGCAGGAACTTGCAGCACCATCAGGTGCCCTATTCAACCAAAGCCTGAGTATTGGCTTCATCCCAACTGAGTGGAGGACAGTACTGTCATCCCTTTGCACAAAGGTGGAGCATCCACCAATCTGGGAAATTGCAGACGCATCAGCCTAACTAGCCATAGAATGTATTATCATGGACCTCATTAACAAGGACATTGGCAACCTCCAAACACACAATCCCACACAGTTTGGCTTTGTCAAGGGAAGGTCATGTCTATCAAATCTGGTTGACTTCTTTGAGACAGTCACTAAAGCCATGGATGAAGGGAAGACAGTGTGCACCACCTACCGTGACCTGGCCAAAGCCTTCAACACTATTCCTCACTTGAACATAATAGATAAACTTTCTCAACTAGGCATCAATCCGTATGTTACCAGATGGGTAGCTAACGGGCTCACTGACAGAACCCACCTAGTCAAAATAGGGAAAGCCACCTCAAGCAGTAGATCCATAATGAGCATTTGGGATATACTTTTCTGAGGTGCAGGCCAAAACCAGTGGACTATGTCAGACCAAGTTTGCAGATGACTGCAAGCTGGGCACTGTCATCAATTCCCCTAGTGATGTGGACATCCTCCAAGAGGGTCTCACCCAAATAAATGACTGGTGCCAGAAACATGGCCTCAAGCTGAATAAGAAAAAATGCATCATCATCCCCTTTGGGGAGAGTGATGCCCCCACAAATTATCACATTAATAACAATGTCCTAGGCACGCAATCAGTAGTGAGGGATTTGGGCACTCAGGTTGATAGCATCCTGACGTTTAACCACCATGTTGCTTCCGTTGCAAGGAAAGCTTTCTACATGGCCCACCTCATAAGTAAGGTATCTCATCCAGAGAAAAGGTGGTCATATCCCTGTATTCTTCCCTTATAAGGTCCATTCTGCATGTACTTCGCAAAGCACATGCAGCAGCTGGAAAGACCACAGAGATTCCTCACCAGGAGAATCCAGGCCCTCAAAAATCTGCCATACACAGTTAGGCTAAAAGCCCTAGCCCTCTACTCATTTTCATACAGACTCCTCAGAGGTGACCTCTGTCTGGCAAACAAGGCTATCATGGACCCCACCTTGATGGGACTGCTGCATATCCGCAAGTCAAGCTCCACTCAAGTAACCCACATGTGTGGCCTCAGCCTGGTCTGTGACATCAATAGGATTTGTTGGTGGGACAGACTTGTGTCCCAGAGACTCCACCATCTGTGGAATAGACTCCCTTCAAGCAGAGTACCTCTGTACCCCTTTTTAAGTGCAATCTGGATAACTGGATGGGAAACAAAAAATACGACCCTGGGATTCCACCCGTGTCCCTATTGGACAGGGGCATCGGGTGTTGGGTGGTCTAAACATGTGCTAAACTCTTGGCTAGGCTTATAAGGGCCTCAGGGCCAATAGCCTAGTAATTTCCTATGATCCTATGAACCCACCCTGACTGTGAATCAAACCTGAACTGACAGTACTAAATCTTAAGCACTGAACACTTGGGTTGCTTTCTGTGTGCAGTATGCACGTCTTTGTCTGTGAAGGTTTTCTCCAGGTGCTCTAATTTCTTCTTACACCCCCAAAGACATGACGTATGTGAATTGGTGATCCTCAAAACTGCTGTAGGTGGGCTTGGAGAGAGTGTGTGTGTGCTTCAGTTTGTGTATGTGTACTCAAATATGCTCTATGATCAGCTGGTATAGCTTTTGGGATGTTATCCTTGAAACCTGTGCTGAAACTGAGATCAACTAAATTATAGTATGTTATTATTATAATATTTATATTTTTAAATAATTTTATATATTACATATGCAAGCATTTTATGGTTTATTTTTAATAATAATACATGATTTTATCTTTTAACAAGATGAACATGCATTTAATTTAATTTCCACAAGATGGTGCTATTTCATTGTATTTTGGATTCAATTTAGCTTCTGCTTTTGAAAAAAACATTTTTAGAAGCATTTCAGGTTTGTGCTGATAATACTTATATTTAACAAAGCAATTTTAACCAAGGTTTATGTTTGAAGCATTTTATATAACATAATATATATACATATCTATTTAATATATATACCTTTGGTTTTAACTTTTAGATTCATTCACCTTGAAGGTACATGTGTTTTAATGCATTTCGCATGTGTAATTGAATTTGTTCACTCATTGGTTCATTTGAATTAGATTAGTTTATTTATTCATCAAAGGAAGAGAGGTTAGGTATCTGATGAAGTTATTGTGACGAAAACGTATGTGGATTAACTTTACAGTGTTATTGTGCTGTTGCTTGTGCTTTGCAATTTCGTTTGCTGTGCTGTGCTGCTGTGATTTAGCTTGCTATGGATTGTTTTTGTGCTTGTTCATTAAAGCAGTTGTCCATTTTGCTGAGCTCCGTGTGCGCCTTACTTCAGGTTTACCAGTTTTTATCTTGGGCACTCAGACCACTGGTTTGGTTTATAGCTTTTGGGATTACTTTCATGCCTAGCAGCCACTGATTTCCAAGTCAGGCCCTCACATTACACAGGTTGCTGAAGAATGAATGAATTTTTCCAACAAAAGAATTACTTCCTTTAACAAAAGACCATCACAAAGTATAAAAATATCAATGAGATATTACATTACTCCACTAAAATAAATTACTGTCCCATTCGCCACTCCTTTCCGACTCATTTTATGGCCTTACAAACTATCACCTACAGGCTGCTAAGGTGATATCTATGCTTGGCAAACAAGGCTTTGTCAAACCCCACCCTGATGGACCTCCTGCATATCCACAAAACAAACAGTACCATAATTACCCATTATAAAGACTTAAACCTTGCCTGTGATATAACTAGGACTTGCTGGACAGACGGGTACGTATCCCAGAGACTACCTTTTCTCTGAAACAGGCTCCCATCCATGTGAAGCAGAGTTCCTCCCTAACCCAATTCATGTGCAACTTGGGCAGCTGTATGGGGGAGCAAGAAATTCATCCCTGGTTTGGTACTTATGTCTATAATGGACACAGGTAGTCTGTACATGGTTAATCTCCCAGGTCCTTGCTTGTAAATGTTTCATCTCCCAATCCCCTGCTTGCACTTATCAAGGGTACCAGAACTTGTTAGAGACTTGGAATGCATGGCTGTGGATAAAAAGGCCCTTGTGGTTGTTAGCCTAGTACACACCTATGAATCTTACCCTCTCAGCAGAAGTGTATGCAAGTGAAACATTTTACAGGTAAAAGGAATTTTTATTGATTTTATTTATTTTTTATGATTATTAAGTTCATGTGAACTGTATTAGAGTGGCTACAAAACTAAGAGTTACAGTAAACACTGCATACCTTATGGACTTGTAGTACTAACTGGACACCAAGTTAAATGCCAATGTCCTTGCACAAAATTGCAGTAGTTTTCATTATCTCCATGTAGAAACACACAGGGAAGATATGTCTAGTTGAATACTTTTTGCAAAGAATGGAGATCTGTCAGTATAACACCTTCATTACTACTGCTCATGGATGTATTGCATGATAGGTCTACTGTGTATACAAAACCAACAAACTTCAAAGCTAACAAAAATCTGGTTAATGTGGACACAAATTCATATGAAATGTTGAGAAAGAGTTAAAAAAATACGAGGGGAAAGAATTATTAAGATAGTGCAGGATGGCATTTACAAAACAACTGGCTTTTACTTCTCAGTACTGATGCACATTTCAAACCTCAGAAAAGATAAAAACTTGACAGTATCAATGCAAGACTGTGTGTTCGTGTGTGTGTGTGTGTGTGTGTGTGTGTGTGTGCGCGTGCGCTGAAGAGGTTGATGGTACAAGGATTCACATAGTATGAACATAATAAAAGGTATAAAGAGCACAGACTGCGGTAGCAATGCCAGTGTAAACATTTAAAAGGGGTCACAAGACTATATTTCTGAGGTTGGAAAGGTTATCTTTTATTTGCCTTATGATATTTATTTTTCCATTTTTCTGTCTACCAGGCAGGGCTGTATGTCAGGCATCAGCTCCAAAAAAATATCTTGCTTTCTTTCATACATATCTTCAGAAATATTACATAGTCAGATGTGCTCCACCTAGCAGGCTAGGAGGATAAGAATAAGTAGTTAATGACATATATACGTAATACATGTGGAAAAATATCAAAGAAAAGCTACAACAGAGAAATGACAATTCAGGAAACAGAAACAAATGCACATCATGGTGAAAATTTTTACAGATCCAGTAATCTGACTGAATTTAATATATATGGGAGATGACGGTGAACTTAAAAAAGAAGGCCAAAAAGCATCTCAGAGAGAGAGAGAGAGAGAGAGAGTGAGAGACGGACCCACAGAGAGAAGACAATAAGAATGGGGTAAAACAGATTTGTAAAGACAAACCAGAAAAAGACAGACAAAAGGAATTGACTTGAAAGATTTATGGTGGCATCGAGAGGGTACATCGAAGCAGGAAGTACAAATGACAGTAAAAAAAAAGTCTATATGAAAGATTAAAAGAAGAAATGAGTGCATGCAGCATAAAATGTGATACAGACAGTGTTACAAAAGCATGTTGCCTCTTCTGAGCTCTTTCAAAAGTCAGTCAAACCCACATAGTCACTCCCTTCTTTGGCAATGATTCTACCTGACTAACTGGGGAAAACTGCAGACTGCAGAAATGCATAGAAGCTTTAAGACATAACCTCAGATTGTACGTTGTCTTATTTAAGAGAGATTCACTACATGCTATAATTGTGGGATGCAGTCATTCGAGCGATAGCAGTCTAAGAGAATGCCAAAAGTACTTTCAGCGTTAGTGAAGTTTTCTCTTTTTTCCATTGTTTGTGACTTTGGACAAGGCATAAAATAAATACAGGGAGTACTGCCCCCAACACACACACACACACACAGAGCAGCAGGAGGGCTTGATCCCCTGCAAAATATTTTTCAGAAAATTGCTGAAACTTTTTCAGTAATTTTTCCTTCACAGTTTCAGCATTCACTTACAGCAGACTGCTGGCTCATTTATCAATGTCAATCCGTAACTGCTGAGGTACATCAGTGATCTGGTTCTCATAAACATGGCCACTTCTTACATATCTACATATACATCATCCTGCCTTGTTAGATCAGACCATCAATCAGTGGCCTTTTCCTTTAAAACTGGTGATGCTTCCACTGTAAATACCACTGTGTTTAGAGACTTCTCAAAAGCAAACCTTCTTCAGTTAAATGATGACTTCAATTCTGCTGTATTCCTCCTCAGTCATATCCCATTGTTAAAGCTGCTGCCTACGTCTTCTGACTTCTACCCCCATTTAAATAGCTGTATTGATAAGGTAGTCCCCTATGCGCACCAAACATAATGAGAAATTTAAAAACAAACCTCTATTGTGTAATACCCATATAAAATAAATTATAGAACAATAGAAAAAAAAATTGCTTAATGCTTATAACAGGTCATATTCTACCAACCACAAGAACACATTTAAGCAAAATAGTAAACCGCTTAAGGGAAACAACAGGTAGCTTAAAGTTGAGTATGAATCTGATACAGTCACTAAAGCCAAAAAGCACTGTAAAGCTTTCTCTATCAATGTCAGGAAGTTAAAAATTAACACCCAATAACGTTTAGGGCTTGTCCAAAACAAAATTGTACATCCTAGTTGACAAATTTGGTTCAAATTTTACTCCACCCACATTTAAAGCTATTCCACAGATTTCACAATCACAGTCACCCCCTACTGTGGAACAAGTTCTCTCAAAAGCTAAGAAAATCTCATCCATGGGTCCTGACAATACAACCGGTTGCTTGATTATCAGCACCAAATATGGCCTGTACAAACCCCTACTTAACCTCTTTAATCTAAGCCTCTCCACTGGTTACATTCCCGAAGACTGGAAAACAGCCATTATAATGCCATCACGCAAGGGTGTCCCAACCATGGACGTGGTAATGACAGACCCATTAGTCTCACTAACCTCATATGTAAAGCTATGGAATGTATATGTCAGACCTCATTAATCTGAGCACTGAAGATCTCTTAACCCTAGATCCTCGTCAAAGGACAGTCTTGTGTCTTTAACCTCATTACTGCAGTTATGCAGAACACTATTCCCCATGCAGGCACTAGTAGATTTGTAAGTCCAAACATAAATCATTATGTTGTACAGTGGATAGCTAACAGGTGGTCTGATAGAACCTATGTGGTTAGAGTCACAAGTGGTATACCACAGGGCTCAGTGTTGGGCCCTTTCCTATTTGGCATCTATTTCTCAGACCTTCAGGTCAACACTCTTAACTTATGTTTGCAGAAAAGTGTAAACTGATGAAGTTATTCTATCTTTCACTAACTTGCAATTGCTCCAACAAGGGTTAGACTATGTTAAAAACTGGTACAAGGATAGTGGTCTCAAATTAAATGTGAAAATAATTGTTGTAGTACAGCTCATTGTGATGAACAAAACGTTTTCACATACCATACAGGTGACGCACCCCTCCAATGAAACACTTACAAGGGATCTAGGCATTATTGCCAAAAAATCCCTTACCATTTGCCCATCACGTTTTATCAGGTGGTTGGAAAGAATTCAATCTAGCTCATCTAATTTCCAAAAGTATCTCCTCTAGAGCCAAAGATGTCTTAATTCCCCCTTTACTTGTATCTTTTTTTTTCAAACACCTTTATTGAATTATCACTTATTCTTACCTCATCTATTAATGAATATAATGCACTTTTTAGCATATATTTCTCTGAACATATCACTCAACTTGAGAAGCCTCAGAGATTCATAATTAAAGAAATCAGTGGCCTCAAACATCTTAGTTATCAGGACAGACTGGCAACCTTATTCTGTATGCTGTCTTTCATAAACTCCTCCGTGTAGATCAGTATATATAGTCTTTCAAGCTATGAAAGATCCAACCCTCTTTGACCTATTCCTTTGCAGAACAAATTGTACCTCAAATATCTGGTTAAAGGAACTAAACCTTTGTTAACAGAAAGAAATAAGCCATGGCATGATAGATTCATATCCCAATGTATCCCCAGTCTCTGGAAAAAACGTCTACTACATGTCAAACAGAGTTGCACACTTGCCACCTTTAATCTGCAGACTGACTGCCTAGTAACTTACTTATGAACCTAAGATTTAACAATTCAAATAAATGTTCCTAAAATGTGTATGCTGGCTAGTATTGGGTTGCAGTGCAGCTCAGATGAGCACTTCTCTAACTCTGCCTACGACTTCTCACCTTCTCAGGTTGCATCAGTTACATAGTCTTCTCTGGAATCCCATTACATCTAGAAAATTCATAACTAGCTATCATCAATGGAGCTCCTCATAATAACTGTTGCAGAACCAAGTAGACAGTATCATGATTCCTCATTACTTCATCAGGGACACTGATAAGAGGTGACACTCGAACAGTAACACATGAGAGACAACTGACATCTTGGCAGAGTATTAGCATTCCTTAAATCTTCAATATAAGAGAGGAAGTATAGTAAGAAACAGGACAATCTTCTCAGAATGCAAGCATATGTTGAAAGACAGACATTTTGTTTTGGTAATGTAATAACTTGACAGAGGAGAGAGCTGTTCCATAAGTGTCAAATAACAGACTGGCTGATGTTAGACGTTACACACATAAATTAGGGACATTAATCACATACAGGAGTCTCTGTCATGTGCCTTTGTCAAAGAAAATGCAGTCACAGTACAGTAAGATTAAAAACACATTCATAAAAAATCTTCCATTTTTTCCCTAGCTATTGGGCAAATCACACCTCTCAACTGTCCATATTTTTGTAGTGTCCAGATTTTGCTTCATATTTTTGGTCAGGTCCTCATAGAATTTGTTTTCTGGCAAATCACTAAAGAGTGAAGTCATTAAATGGTGCCAGACACTTGAGTTTCAGACTCCATATTCTTCAGAAAAATACATGCTAACCTGTTATGCTAACAACTTTCTTATGTTTCTTATGTTTAAAAGAGCAACACTTAAACTCTGTCCCTATTTTTGAACCTCTGCCCCCCCCTATTATTTTAGGCTTTGTCCAGATTTCTTGTGCTAAGCAGTTGACCAGTATGCTGGGGATCCCATCCTGTTCAAAAATAATACATTAAAATAAAACCATAAAAGACAGACAAATGAAAGAAAAATACTGATATGTCTTTTTGCTCCCATGTACCTCCTACTAAACTTAAGCCAAGCCACCAGAACAAACCGTGGAGCAATTATTCCTCACCTGCTACCATATAACACATTCAAAGTATACCACGACAGGGAAAGAGCTGGCAATATTCAGCAGCACTGGCCATTGCACAGCATGAAGGCTGTTTTTTTTTTGTACTGACATATTCCACTCTCTGAATGTTGTTCCCAGCTACTGCAGAGTCTCCTGCTTGACAGGCATACAGCTCTCAAATTGCTGAAAAATGTGGCTGTGTAATATTTTACCATACAGATCTCAAATTGCTGAAAAGTCCAGTTGTGTAATATTTTACCATAAGAGTAGATGTTCAATTTCTCACTGTTGGCAGTATTCTTTAGTCTTGGGATATCCTGCCGAGGATAAACGAACATCCAGTCAGTATACCAAAGCCTTTATACCTTCCAGTAGTATGTCAGATGTATGTCCTACATGCAAAGCAAGGTACATATGTGTGTATGATCACCTAATCCTCACAAATGAAGTGCCCCACAAGAATGAGAGCAACCTCAGAGAAAGGCAATAATGTGTACATCCAGGCAGGGAAGAAGAAAAAGAAAAAGTTGCAAGAAAGATCCCTCAGTCAGATGGGGGCAACAAAAAGTAACGGGGATAGTAGGGAGGGACAGAATACTGCAACAGTGAGAAGTAGGACATCTACTGTTATGGTAAGATCTTACACAACTGTATTATGTTTTTCCTGTTTTTCCTTATGACTGCTGCAGTATTCCTTACTCTTGGAAGAGTACAAAAATTACTGGAAAGCATGGGAGAAGGAAGGCATAGAACAGCCCTAAACAAAGCCATGAAGGATGGCCTTGGGAAAATCTGCCCTAGCTCTGGAAATAACATCCAACTTGTAAAGTTTGGTAAAAAGTGTGAACAGAAGACAGTGTTGCAGCTTCCAAATGGATCTAGTATCCAGACCCTTGAAAAAAGCACCAGAAGAAGAGACGACCACTGCCCTGGTACAATGCGTATGAACAAAAGAGGAAAGCTGCTTGTCATGAAAAGAACAGCAAAATGAAATGGCCATAGAAATCCAGGAAGAGGTGGTTTGCTTAGACACCACCAAACCCAATTTCCTGGCATGAAAGAAAACAAAAAGTTGCTCAGACTTCCTGATATTCTTTGTCTTGTCCAGGCAATATCAGAGGTGTCTATGTAAATCCAAGGTATGAAGAACCCTTTTACTAATATTCTGTGGAGAAGGGAAGAAAGAAGGAAGATGAATGGACTGACTCAAGGACAAATCAACCACCCTGGGCTTAAAAGAAGGACTGGTATTGAAGAGACACCCTGCCCTTATGAAAAAATAAAGCGGAACCACCATGCATACTTGAAGTTCACAGACCCTCCTGGTAGAAATAAGAGACACTAACAATACAGTACAATGTTGTAGGGATGAAGAAAATTCAAGCTCAAAATGGAACTCAGTGAACCTCTTGAGAAAAAAATTAAGGTCTCAAGGAGGAATAGGCTTTCTTGGATCTGGATATGAAGGACATCTTTTAAAAATTGTTTGACTTCAAAACTAGAAGCCAAAGGTGGATTCAGTGGCAGATGAGCTAAAATGGCTAGGTGAACTTTAACAGATGAATATGCCAAACCAGAATTGAGCAATTCACACAAATAAGAAAGGACAGTAGGACCCCCACAAACATAAAAAGTGCCTAGATCATGCCTTAGGCACCAAATACAAAATCTTTTCCATTTAGTCACATATGATTTTCTAGTAGTGGATGTTCTGGCCTCCTGCAAAACCTGAAGCATGCCCTCAGAAAATTGGTGCCCAAAAGGAATCAAAACCCTATAATTCAAGGTGTCAAGTGAAGGATGGACAAATAAGGGTGCATGAGAGATCCCTTGTCTTGTGTGAGAAGACCCATTCTGTGAAGTAACTTGTGATAATTGTCCCTGACCAGGTGAAGCAGAATGGGGAGCTAGTGCTGTCTGGGTCAAAAGGGAGTCACCAGCAAGATTCTGGGCGTGTCCCACATGATCATGAGCAGAACCTTTAGTAGCAGAAGAAGAAGGTAGAAACCTCCAATTCCAAGAAAAAGATATGGTGTTCACTTTCCAAGCCAGATGACTTGGCACTCTGGAAAAGAACTGTGGGAGTTCTCTGTTCAGAGGGGAGGAAAAAAGATATACC
The DNA here is from genome assembly GCF_019279795.1 of Protopterus annectens. Classification (NCBI taxonomy): domain Eukaryota; kingdom Metazoa; phylum Chordata; order Ceratodontiformes; family Protopteridae; genus Protopterus; species Protopterus annectens. The sequence continues at coordinate 851,764,104 of NC_056730.1, forward strand.
TGAGGAGTACTCCACTGATGTAATGCCCTGAAACCCTTCCCTGTGAATCATCCATTCATGAGGATTTGTCCTGGACTCCTTCAAAAGAGTGCAAAATCAAAGCCTGTAGAGCCAGCCTGCAAAACAGGTAAGATTTTGTAGCCCCCTTGCTCGTTGATCTACCCACACAACTATGATATTGCCCATAAAAACCTTTAGAGGACCTGTAACTCATAGGGAATGAAAGGCCGGGAGAGCTAGAAGAACAGCCCTCATCTCCTTGATGTAGATATGGTCTGTCAGTTGATGACGAGACTAAACACCATGGACTTTTATGTTGTTGGAGAAGGCTCCCCAACCATGATTGGAAGCATCCATGTACAGCTCCTGAGTAGGGAGAGGAACCTGAAAAGGCAAACCTGAATTCAGGGAAATCCGGTAAATCTACCAGTGAAGCTTGAACTTGAGACAAGGCAAAGGAGGGACCAGATGCTCTAGAGGGTGGCAGTGCTGGAGCCAAATCATCTTGAGATACCACTGAAATATCCTTAAGTGGAGTTTAGTAAAAGGAACCACGGGAATGGTAGATGCCATGTGCACCAGAGTTCAGAGAAATTCCTTTGCAGTAAGTACTGAAAGTAGAAGAGGAGTCTGGAAATAAACATTCAAAGAGAGGACCTTGTGAGATGGGAGACAAGCCAACATTGGAATGGTCTGAATACTGCAACCCAAAAACACCTGGTTTTGAGATGAAGTCAGTACAGACTTTTTCAGGATGAGGGTGAACCCTACACTGTGCAGAAGTAGCATAGTGAACTACAGATTCTGAAGCAGGAGTTGCTGAGAGGGGGCTTGAATTAAAATGTTGTTCAAATAAAGGAATATTTGAATTCTCTTAAGTCTTCAGAAAGCTATCACAGGGGTCAGACATTTGGTAAAAATCCTTGGGGCTGTAGAAAGACCAAAAGGTAATGCAGAGAACCGATTAATGAGAGGAAAAAAAAGAAAAACATAAAATCTTCCTAAGACAGGGTGAGGAGAAATATGGAAGTAAGTATCTTTTAAATCCAGAGATGCCAGAAAGGCTTGAGGAAGCAACAGAGGGAAGTGTATGAACAGACAACATCCTGATAGAAGGGATACTGAGAAAGGTGTTGAGAAAAGACAGGTCTAGAATGGGCTTCAATGACACCTCCTTCCTAGGAACCAGAAACATTCTGGAATAAAAGCCCATTCCCTGCTAGGACAGGGGGACAGGTTGGATGGTTCCCTGTTCCACCAAATCCCACACAACCAAAGGAAAATGAGGGAGCTGGCAAGGAGGGGGTTGAGGAAGGTCACAGAATGGAGGAAGGAACTTCCAAGCCATAAAACAACCATTTTGGATAATGCAGATTACCTAGGCATCTGTGGTTATCTGTTGAAAAATACAAAAATAAAGAGTCAGCCTGAGGGCCAGAGGAATCTGGTTGAGGAAGAAGGGAGGCTGGACATCAGATACAGCCAGATTTGTCAGGAAAAGAAGGTTTTTGGCCCCTAGAACTCTAAGTGAGCTTGTCTAGGAAAATTTGCTTAGGAACCCAATTGCTCCTAGCAGGCTGTCTAGACTGCCTATCAACAAAAAAAAGGTTTATATGGGTAATTCCTCTGGAACTTAGGGACAGGGAAAGCAAAGATTTGCTTCAGGTCCTGCATAACCTTACCCTTATCCTGAAGAGTTTTAAATAATTCTGTATCAGCAGCACCAAAAAAAATCTGGTTGTCTAATGGTGGTGGTGGTGAGGAATTTAAACGTCTGGCCTTAATGTCTTCATGTAAGGCTTGAAGATGCACTCAAGAGTATCTCCTCATGACAGAGCAAGATGCAATTGCCCAACAAAAGGCATCAGTAGCATCATAACTGCATTCAATGGAATAGGGAGCCATCTGAGAGGTAGAACTCAACAACGAAAGAGCTGAAGTCTTACTGTCTGAATCAGGCATATCAGTCAAAATTCTACCAAGCTGGAAGAGAAGAGCCAGAATATATTTAGTCATGTGGGACTGACAATTAAAGGCCAAAGTAGCAGGAGTATACACTTTTTCTCCATACTACTCAACAACACGTTTGTCCTTGTCAGAAGATAAAAGCTTGGAAGAGGGCAGCAGTCTGAGTGGCTTCTCTGTGGACATGGAAACAGCAGCAGGATCAGATGAAGGACTTTTATACAAGTACTTATGATCCTCATGGACTTTATAAAATATGTCTGGCTTCTTAGGAGCAGGATGCTGAGAGGAAAGATCTTAAGAAGCTGCTGAAAAATGTATTCACGTGGGCAGCTAAAAGAGGAAGGACTGCAGAAGTCTCTGGGTGAGTCCATTAGCAAGAGCTCATAATTTTACTTTTGAACCTCAGAAATTTGACACAGTCCCACATAAAGTGTTCCACCATGTGGACCATTGTACCTTTAAAAGATAATTCTTCAAAAGGACAATCAAAGTACAGTGAATTTTCTTCATCAGACCCCAAGGCAAGAGGAGAGTGGAACTGGGAGGAATAAACCAAGGATTCTTCACCAGAATCAAGCTCTTTATCTGAAGAATCAGAATCCCTAGAACTTGTAGAAGCAATGGAAGACCAGGGATCAGATGCAAGGACAGACATCCCTTGTGGGGGTTTCAGGGCCATAAGGGCATTGAACAGCCCCCGAGCAAAGTTGGTCCACTCTCTTTGAGGGTCCCTAGCCACAGAAGTCATGTTTGTTTGTTTTTTTTTTTTTGCTTCTTTTTTAATGGAACATCTGCTTTAACAAATCTAGGAGGTTCAGATCCTTGCCTAGATTTGATGATGGTACCAGGGCACCTCTTCCCTAACTAATATTTGTGGAATCTCCCTAGGCCCTTAAGATATGATAATTTGTGGCCCCCTTTCTACATATGCACAATACGTATGCACAGCCTTGGAGGATGTATGGGTAGACAGCTCCATGTCCGCCTCCAACTGGATTGAAGCAGAAGGAAAGTACAGTTTTGTACCTACCATAAATGTAGATGTTCGAGTGTATACCCTGCTGCAGTCATCACACTTGGGTTATCCTGTCGTCAGGCGGTCCCGCAGTTGGCCTGAATTCCAAAATCTTGGTCCGGCGTCGGTTGCTGTCGCTTCTTCCCTGACATCAGTGCGCCATGGGTATATAAGAGGCATCCAACGCCATTTTCTTCAGTTTTTCTTGCCCCAGATGTCAGGTGCCCCCCTAAAAGGTGGTCAGTAGATAGTACCAATGGTAAAGGTTTAGCACAAACAAAACATCCCTCCAGCTATAAGAAAATACACCACAAAGGTTGTATCAGATTTGAAGGTATTGAAAGGTCAGATGGGATGGAGGGAGGGTAACCTGGACTGCAGCAGGGTATACACTCGAACATCTACATTTATGTTAGGTACAAAACTGTACTATGTTCATCGTGTTACCCTGCTGCAGTCATCACACTTGGGTTGAATCCCAAAGCTAAGGAGTCAAACAGGGTTAGAGGTGGCTAGAAGGCCCTGCAAAACTGCAGTGGCGAAGCCAGCTCTAGTCTTAGAGTAAAGTGGTAAGTGATAGTGTTTGGTGAAGGTGTGTACTGAACTCCAAGTTGCAGCTTCCAGAATATCCTTGGTTGGCACCCCCATGAGGAAGGCTGTAGATGTAGCTGCTGCCCTGGTGGAGTGGGGCCTTATGCTAGCAGGAACTGGTTTTCCATGATGGGTGTAGCAAAAATGTATGCAATGTCCTATCCATTTTGAAATGGTCTGTTTTGAGATAGCCTTTCCTTGTGATGCTGTAGCATAGGATACTAAAAGCTGGTCAGATTTTCTGAAAACCTTAGTCTTATCCAAGTAGTAACGTAGTTGCCTGTGAATGTCCAAGGAGTGCAGGAGTCTTTCTCCTTTGTTCTGTGGATTTTGGAAGAAGGTGGGTAAATGGATGGTTTGATTTAGAGCCACACTGGATACCACCTTTGGCATAAAGGAGGGATTAGTTAGTAGGGAAACTCTGTCTTGATGAAAAATGAGGAAAGGCTCTACTGCCATTAGTGCCTGAAGCTCTGAAACTCTTCTGACTGAAGTAACTGCTAGCAGCAGGGCAGTCTTCCATGATATAAACTTTAAATCAGTTGAGAAAGCTGGCTCAAAAGGTGGCAGCGTAAGTTTTTCCAGAACAAAGTTGAGGTCCCAAGTTGGTGTTGGTGCTCTTCTGGGAGGCCTAATGTTTTTGGCCCCTCTGAGGTATTGCCTTAGAAGTGGATGTGAAAATAAGGGAGGATCCGTGTTGTAGTGAACTGAAATAACTGAGGTGTGGATTTTAATAGATGAAAAGGAAAGTCCTTTGTGTAACAGCTCAGTCAAGTATTGTAGAATCTGAGGCATATCCGGTTCAAGGGTATTTTGGCCTTTAGCTTGGTTCCAGGCGCAAAATCTTTTCCATTTGTCTGAGTAGGCTTTCCTGGTGCTGGGCCTCCTGGCCTCCAGAATGACATTCATAACAGCTTGTGAAAGATGAGCTGGCTGGTTGCTTAGGTGATGTGCCATGCAGCCAAATTTAAGGTTTTGAGCTGGCTGTGTAGAATCTGACTGTCTTGCTGTGTGAGCAGATGAGGAATTTGTGGTAAAATCCATGGTGGGCCGTGGGCCATGTTCTTTAGTAGTGGGTACCAGTGCTGGCGTGGCCAGTCCGGGGCAATGAGTATCATTCGTGGTCTCTCCATCCTCACTTTCAGCAGCACCTTTGTGAGAAAGGGCAATGGAGGAAAGGCATATACTGTCAGCATTTTCCAACTGAATGAGAGTGCGTCCACTTTCCAAGCTTGTTGGTGAAATATTCTTGTGCAAAATTTTGATAGCTGATAGTTTTGGAGGTTGGCAAACAGGTCTATGTCTGGGCGTCCCCATTTTTGAGTTATCATTGCAAATATTGTGGATCCAGTTTCCACTCGTGGGGATCCATGATGTTCCTGCTTAGGTCGTCTGCCAATGTGTTCTTTTTTCCTGGCAGGAATTGTGCTTGTAATTGAACTTGGTAAGCCAGTGCTGTGTTCCACAAGGTCATTGCTTGCCTGCACAGAGGGTAGGAGTGTGTACCTCCTTGCTTGTTTATGTACCACATTACTGTCGTGTTGTCTGTCCTTATTATGAGCTGTCCTGGGTGTAAGAGGTCCTTGAAGGCTGTCAGAGCATTCTGTACAGCTAGCATTTCTTTTTGATTGATGTGCAGATTTCTTTGATCTGCAGTCCATATGCCTTGAACGCACCGTCCTGCCATGTGTGCCCCCCAGGCATAGTCCGATGCATCTGTTGTCACAGTTTGCCTGGCTGGGGGTAAGGTGAATGGCTGGCCCTTGTTGAGGTGACACGCCTGTGACCACCATAGAAACTCCTGTTGAAGGCAGGGAATGAGAGGTATCATAGTTTCCAAGCTGTGGCTGTGTTGAGTCCATATGCTTTACAGGTACCATTGTAATTTCCTCATATGCATTTCTGCAAATGGTATAAGTAGTATGCAAGATGCCATGAAGCCCAAGGCCTGCAGAATTTTTCTTGCAGGGAGTTGCGTCTTTGTTGCCATTATTTTGAAGTATTGAGTTAGCTGTAGCTGTTTGTCTGGTGTCAGATAAGCCATCTGGGCCGTTGTATTCAAGCTGGCACCCAGGAATGTCATATTTTGTGAGGGCAATAGTTTTGATTTCTTTTCGTTTACTGTGTACCCTAGGCAACTTAGCAGGTGTTTTACAAAAGCCAGATGTTGTAAGAGAATGTCTTTGCTTTCTGCTTGGATGAGGCAGTCGTCCAGATATGGGTATATTTGAATTCCTCTTTGTCTGCAGTATGTAATTACTGGTGCCAGGCATTTTGTGAAAACCCTGGGCGTAGTAGATAAGCCAAAGGGCAGTGCAGGGAATTGGTAATGGGTTGAATCTGCAATGAAACAGAGGTATCTTCTGCAATTTTGTCTGATAGGGACATGCAGGTATGCCTCCTTGAGGTCCATCGTTACCAGCCAAGCTTTCTTGCCCAACATGGGAAGAAGCTGCTGTAGTGTTAGCATCTTGAATTTGGGTGCTTGCAAGAAGGTATTTAGAATTGAAAGGTCCAGAATGGGTCTCCAAGCATTGTCCTTTCTGGGGACTAGAAAGAGCTTTGAGTAAAATCCTTGGCCTTGCTCCTGAGTAGGTACCAATTGAATGGCTCTCATGTCCATGAGAGCTGTAATTTGTTTTTGTGCCTCTGCCCATTGATTTTGTGGCTGGTTTGGCATGGTGTGGAAATGGAATCTGTATCCTTGTGAGATAATGTCTAGGACTCATTTGTCCTTTGTGATGATGTGCCAGTTGTCTGCAAAAAGTGCTAATTTTCCTCCCAAGGGAGCTGCCAAGAGAGCTTTGCTTGGCCGTTTGAGGTTTATTATTATTTTTTTATTTTACATTTTATTTTACATTTGTTGACCGGGCTAGTCTTACTGGACATATATCCGTTTTCAGTAGAGGCCCGGGGAGAAAAGCTCCAAATGCACGAAGTAATACAATTATTACAAAAGACCAAAATAAACATAATACAAAAGTACCAGTGTAGACTTATATAGCAATTTACGAAAAACTAACACTGACAAAAGTATGTCAATAGAGAAAAAGTCAGATAAAAGTAAAATACGTGATATCGAATATACTAAAGTTAGATTAAATAAAAGATAGATACGCAGTACACAGGTCGGAAAAACATATGTGACAGTAAACTAGAATGCTAAGGTAGAGTCAGTATCAAGGATAAAACAGTCAATAATTAAACCTATTATTCGAGGACCCGTAAGGGGAGAGGGGGGAACTAGGGAAATAAATCATTTCAGTCAGGGTTAGCACAAGGGCATAACCACCGGGATTTTAGATATTCTTTGATGTGTCTTTTGAAGTGGGATGTAGAGTCAAGGTTAGTTATTTCATAAGGGAGTTGATTCCAGAATTTCCCGACAGAGTTAGAGAATAATGCATCCCCAGCTTTATTATATGATTTATTTAAGGCCACCAGGAGTTTATTAGCAGAGCGTAGTGTGGATAGGTTTTTATATGGTGAAATTAGTTTTTTGAGGCTAGGGGTAGCATCAGGGTAGAAAAGAGACTTATGAGTGATAAGTAGCTGTTGATAGAGTATGTGGTTATTTAGCTCTAACCAGTCTAGTTGCTTGAGGTTGTGACAGTGATGAGTTCTGAAGGGGTTAGCAGTAATGAATCTAGTTATACTATTGTAACAGGTGGATAGTTTGGTAAGGTTGGATTTAGATAAGTTTGTATATATAGCAGAGGCATAGAAAGGGTAGAGATCAGATGGGTCTGGGCCAAGGTTTTCTGGCTGCAGGGGTAAGAAAGGGTTTAATTCTGTAGAGAGAACCTATCTTTTGTTAACTGATTTAATGGTATTGTTAATATGGTCATCAAAATTAAGATGGTTGTCAATAGTAACACCTAACAGGCGAGTGGTCATATCTGGGTTAATACAGGTTGCATTATTTGAGGAGATAGTGAAGAAAGGAGTTGGAGATTTGTGTGTAGGAGTAAAGAGAAGAAGTTTTGTTTTTGGCATTGAGAAGGAGGGAGTGTTCCATAAACCATCTCTCACGTTATGGAAGACTGCTTGGGTAAGGGACTGGAGGGAGGAAACATTATTAGTAGCGCAGATTAGAGTTGAGTCATCAGCATATTGAATACAGATGGCTTGGGGATGTTCAAGTGCAGGTCATTGATAAATAAAGAAAAAAGAAGGGGACCTAAGATTGAGCCTTGTGGAACCCCAATGTTTACTGGGAGTAAGGAAGAAAGGTTGTTATCCCATAGCACTGCTTGTTGCCTGTTTTGGAGATAACTCCTAAACCATTGAAGAGCTTGTGAACCAAGAGAATAGTGATGTAGTTTGTCAAGGAGAATATTATGATTAACCATATCAAAGGCTTTTGACAGGTCTAGGAATAGTGCTGATGAGAAAAGGTTTTTGTTCCTATTATTATTTATAGCGTCAGAGAAGGAAAGGAGGGCAGTTGTGGTGCTGTGAGAAGGTCTAAAGCCATGTTGACAATTAGCTAGAAGATTGTTTTGCAGAAGGTAGTTAAGAAGTTGTTTGTGTATACATCTTTCCATAATCTTAGCTAATGGGGAGAGTAAGGCAATAGGGCTTAAAGTTTGAGAGTTCAGTAGAGGAGCCCCCTTTGTGTAGAGGAATTATATGAGATATTTTCCATATGGAAGGAATTTTTCCTTCAGAGATAGTTCTGTTAATAAGTATGGATATGGGATAGTCTATGGCTTCAGCGGCAATTTGTCGGTATTCTGATGGAAGTTGGTCAGCAGATGGGGTGCAAGGTTTAAGTTTTTTGAGAAGCTTATAAATAAGAGATGTAGCAACAGGTTGAATGTGAAAGGTATCAGTTGAGGCTTTGGAGGTATTAGGGCAGCTAGTAGTAGATGTGGGTAATGAATTCGCTAGGGCTTGAATGGTTTCTGTAAAATACTTGTTAAAGGAATCTGGGATCTGGGAGGAATTGTCGAGGTCAAAGCCAGATGGGGTAGGAGTAGTAGAATGTCCTGGTTTAAGAAGTTTGTTAATACCTGACCAGAATTTTTGAAGGGTGTGTTGATTTGTTTGTTGAAGGTGGAGATAATATTCCTTTTTGTCTTTAAGAGTCTTTTTAGTAGCATTTCTTAACTGTTTGAAGAGTAGGTGATCTGATATACTTTTAGTAGCTCTCCATTTAGCCCAGATTTTATTCCTTAGGTGCATTTTTTGCTTAGTTTGTTTAGTGAGCCAAGGTGCTGATTTAGATTTTATTCTAGTAGAGCGAATGGGAGCATGATCATTAAGGATAATAGAAAGTGAGTATTAAAGTAGGACACTGCTTCATTTAGTTCAAGGCTAGTCAGTGGGGACCAGTCACATGCTTTCAATTCTGTCAGAAAGTTGTCTGGGTTGAAGGATTTATTAGAGCAGGATATCTTGATGTTATGGGTAATTGGGATATGCAATTTTTGTCTACTAACATAAGTGAGCATATGGTCACTAATATTATCGGGAAGTGTTCCTGGGGTGTAAATGTTAGTATGGTTATTTGTAAGGATCCAGTCAAGAGTAGTTTCTTTTTTTTTCGGTTTATGGATTCTAGTTGGAGAGGTAATTAATTGTGAGAACCCATAGAGGTTTATATGACTAGTAGGGTGCTGGGATGAACAGGTTATCCAGTCAATGTTAAAGTCCCCAAGGATAATAGTTTCCTGGGGTAGCTGATTAGAGAGTGAACTAAGTAAGTTTTCTAGAATATGGATATTATTTCCTGGGGGAATGTACATACAGATTAGATATATTGATTTGTTGTTGTTAATTTGAAGTTTGATAGACAGTATTTCGGTTTTGGAGTCTAGTGAGGGAAGTTCATTATAGGGTGTGACTTTGAGATTAGATTTATAGATAATGGCAACGCCTCCTCCTTTCTTCTTTATACGGTCACTTCTAAGAATATTATAGCCTGGTGGGGTGATTTCATGGTCTGGAGTAGAGGGTTTTAGCCAGGTTTCTGTAAGACATAGAATGTCGAATGAGTGTAGGTGCAAGAGTGCATGAAGGTGGTGAGTTTTGTTATTTATACTTCTAATATTAAGGTGAGCAATTAGAAGGGAGTTGGCTGTTTTAGTACATGGAAATGGAGTTGGAGAAGTAATATTGTTTAGATTGAAGTTAGAATTAGTTTTAGTACATGGCAATGGAGTTGGAGAAGTAATATTGTTTAGATTGAAGTTAGAATTAGTTTTAGTACATGGCAATGGAGTTGGAGAAGTAATATTGTTTAGATTGAAGTTAGAATTAGTATTGGGACCAGGGTTAGGATGAACATCTCCATGTAGGAGGAGATTATGCTGAGAATCTAAGTGGAATTTAGGATTTTTAGTTGAGTTATAATGATATGTTTTGTTTAAGTAAAAAGATATATGAGTTTTTCTGTGGAATTTTGGTAGTAGATAGGTGGAGGAACAGGTTATGTTGCTGTGATAGTGTGTGTTGATAGAAGAGGTTGGTAAAGTTTGTTGGAGGTGAAAATTGTGTTTATGTAAGGAGATATTTTCAAAGAAGGTGACATAATAAGGTAATGTTAGGGTGGTTATAGCAATGGTGAATAGTGTGATATATGTGAAAAAGGATTTGAGTAGAGGAGACATAGTGGTAGGTAAGAAGCTAGAGAATATAGCTTGTGATAGAATGTCAGATTAAGAGTAAGTAGGGATAAGCTGAGTTACAGTGAAAGATTTTCAGTTGAAGGGAGAAAAAAGGAGACTAGCAACAGGAAATGGTGAAGTTATAGTTAAAAGGCAGGTAGCATGGAATAGGAATACAGAGTATGGCTAGGGCAAGAGGAGAGGTGCAGTAAAGTTGTGGGAAGACAGAGAAGGAGTTAAAATAGGTAAGGAGTGGGAAAGGGAATTTGAAGTAGAGATAGTCTTTGGAGTTGGGTGGAGTTTGAAAAGTGGAATGCAGATCAGAATTAACTATGTAGGGAGTTGAGGTAAGTTGTGAGAAGGTTGGGGATTGGTTGAGAGAAATAGGGGGAGTGGTTAGTGAGGTATAAGTCTAGGACCTCCAGGGGTGGGTGGGATATGGGGGTAGGGTGGGGAGCGAAGCGGGGCCACAAGTAAAGACAGAGTGAGTGGAGACAATCTGTGAGCAGCAGGACACAGGGAAAGATAGTGAAGCAAGTGAGTAGCTGGTATGGGGCACTAAAAGTCAAGGTAGTAAAGTGAAAAGAGGGTGAAGTATAGAAGCAGAAAGTGAGATCAAGAGGGGGAGAAAGTAGGCTAAGTAGGCTCCAAATGAAGAGAAGAGAAAGTAAGATCTATGAGCAGAGACTGAAAGAGGATAGGGGAAGGATTAAAGGCACCAAGCCTAGTGATCACTGGTACCAAGTGGGCAAAAAATGGAAGACGTGGCAGGTAGCCAAGGAGAAGTAACCACAGGTGAGAAAGAAACGGTAGGTAGCAAGGGATAGAGCATGCAGAAGGCTGAATTAAGGGAGGGAGGGAGGGAGGGGGGACTGGCTGCTGGCTTACAAGACCCAGAGGCAAATAACAAGACTAAAAAGGTGTAATTACAGTCTGAAATATACATATACACCTTCAAAAATGGGTCAGGTGTAATAACATACTTAGCAACTTCAGTACAACCAGGTGGGAGCACAGGGCAGCACAAGATAGTGGATGGTCACTTAGGTAAGGCTTGAGGTGGTTCAGGGGTCCTTAGGAGCAGGCAAGTCCCTTAATAAATGTTCAGGAGAGATTGCTAGGGGGAAAAAAGAGTAGAAGGAGGGAATTAAAAAGGGATTACAGTTCCAGTAAAGACAGATCTAAGTATACACATTCACAATACGACAGTTCTTTGCAAAAACACATATTATACAGTTAGACTAACTGGCAGTAAGAGTAGGCTAATTCCTTCAGATGAGCAAAAACAAACTGGCAATAGACCTTAGTAAAGTATATTAATACACAGGTAGCAAATACAAGGCTATAGTCACCTTTAGAATTGTATTAAATCAAAAAACTCTAAGAAAAGAAGAAGAACATCAATCTAGCATCAAAAAATAGACTCTAAAACATGTCAAGTTATCGTCAAGTACATATACAACATACTAAGGTAAAAATACAAAATACAATAACATGTACATACTAAATAATCACTCAGCCTTGCCCTTTATGAACAAGGGAAGAGTGTATGTAGATGTATGTAGAGTAATTGGATAGAGCCAAATAGATCGTTTTACTATCTGCGCAATGCTGACCACGTGCTAGGACCCACCAGCAAAGTAAACGCTATCAGAGGAATCCTCTACCAGTTAAAAAACAACGCTAAAATGTACTACAGAACACTAACCAGTGTAAAAAACAACGCTAAAATGTACTACAAAACACTAACCATCCCACGAGATAGAGCGACGTCTAGTGATAATTACATATTAAAATAGCAGTCTGAGCGCCAGCTGTAGTGAGTGGAGCTAACTAACGCTGATTAAAAAAGAACGCTAAAATGTACTACTGAAACACTAACAATCCCAACAAGATAGAGCAACGTCTAGTGATAATAACATATTAAAACTAGCAATCTGAGCGCCAGGTGTAGTGAGTGGAGCTAAACTAAAGCTGATAAGAGAGAGAGCGATATGTTGGGAATGCAGTGCAATGCAAGCGTTAGGCGGCAAAAGCTACTGTTCGTACTAGCTGTGAGTCCTATAACACAGGTATAAGTGCTCCCAGCAGAGTAATTGCAGAAGTCAGGACACTGAATATATTACTCGGTAGAACTAATGTTAAATAAACATTGCCGGAGCAACTCAAACTAGCATACTAGAAATAAGCCAGAAAGAGACGCTAAATCACAGCATGCCATGTAGCCAGAGCGTACTCTACAAGGAAAACGCTAGCCAGTAACAACCGCAAGGTGTTATTAGCAGGTCCTACACGGTAAAAACACCAACATTCCAGTCGCTCAGCTGTAATAAACTGTGACAATGGTATAGAAGCAGTACAAGATCAAAAATATAGTTAAAAAACAACACCTACGATATATGTAGGAGAAAAGTACATAAAAATGGTTTGGCAGCAGTACAAGAGCAAAATACACATATGTCCAGTAACAGGTAAGAGAATAAGTGTACTTACAGCGTATTAGCGTATCTCTAGGGTCGGGGCAAGCAGCAGCCAGATAAAAGTGGGGATAGTAAAGGGAAGCGCCACAAAAAGTACAGCTCTATATGCCCTCAGGGCAGGAAGTGAGGTTTAAGTCATTGTGTTTGTCTTCTAGTAGTTTGAGACCTGTCTTCTCCTCCCTTCTGTGTTGCAGTGCCCCACTGGCGAGGCTTGTAAGGTATTTGTGCTTGACCTCTGCCCCTTGGGTATCTGTATTTACCCCTCTGTGGTCTGTTAGAAGCTGGAAAGGACCAATTTTTTGTTGGCCAATTTATGCTGAAGCGTGGGGGTTGTACCTGTAAGAAATCTTTGACTGTCTGCATAGATTTTTGCCTTATCCTCCATTTTCTTTAAAACCTCTTCTGCTTTAACCCCAAATAAGACATCCTGTTGTAAGGGTGCATCTAGTAACTTTGCTTTAACATGATCAGGCAGAGTTTGTTCCTTTAACCAAGCATGCCTACGTATAACAGACCCAGTGACAGCTGCTCTACAGGAAGCTTCCAAGGAATCAAATCCACATTGTAAAGTATGTTTGCCCACCTGTTCAGCTGCATGCAACAGATCCTGCATTTCCTTGAATTAAGACTGTTGAGGGTGCGTGCTCATCTTTTGTTTTATTTGAGACATTAGGAATTGCTGGTATTTCAGCATGTGAGATTGACAATTTAGTGCTCTCATGGCTAAAGTAGCTGAGGTGTAAACCTTTTTCCCCCACCTATCTAGTGCTCTGGAGTCCCTTTCAGAGGGTACAGGATTTTTTGCCATAGAAGCTTTGGCCCCTTTGGGACACTGGGAGATTGCCTCTGGGTCAGCAACAGGGCTTTTGTAAAGGAATTTGTGTGAGTCAGGCACTCGATAATATCTGTCTGGTTTGGCTGAAGCAGGAGGAAGAGAATCTGGATTGAGACTAGATTCTAAGTAAACATCATCCACAATGTATAAAACTGGAGGGATAGCAAGTGGTCTGTGCTGGGGAAGTAAAAGAAACTCTCGGAGCCTTTTCTTCGAGTCGTAGTAGTCCTGACTTTCTCAGTGGAAATATTCGCTCATGGTATGTAAGGTTTCCCCAAAGGAATAGTCTTTGGGGGGAGAAGCTGAGGGAATGGAATCTTCAGCATCAGAATCTTCATAAGGGGGAAAGGAGTAATCCTGCTCCTCAGAGGAGTCTGAGGAAATAGAAACTTGGTCAGAGGAGGCATAATCCTCCTCTTGTCTAGGCCTTTTGTCTGGGGGGGGGGTTGGGAACCCCTGATCAGAGTAATCAAATCTTCAGCCATCTTAAGCATCTGTTTCTTAGGCATGGGGCCTTGAACTTGACACTGAAGTACTGTATTTTTAGGTTTTAGTGGAGTCTTTAGCTTAGCATAAGATTTAATGGTGAGAGAAGTCGGCCTGAAGACACCTTCTGAAACCGAAGGTGTTTCCACAGCCATAGCTTCTCCTTCTGCAATGTTATTGGTAGGGCCTGAGGAGTAGGCCTGCGTCGGCCTAGTACTCTCAGTTTGGGAATCTGAAGCGGTCTGGGGTTCCAATTCTGCGGTCGTCAGGGGCTGCGTAGGCGCCTCACTGAAAACCGGCGACCGGCCCAGCCGAGGCCTCGGAGTCTGGCTTGGATCTAGGCTGCCTGTCCTTATCTTTGCGTTTTTTATGCACACCGGTAGTCGGTTGCACTGACGGCATAGTGTAACTAAATTTTCTAACGAAGTAGTGTCATGCAAAATCTAAGCGTCGCTTTATAGTTCGCTTATTGAACCTAGCACAAAGCCGACAACCAGTGACATCGTGGTCTGGGCCTAGGCAAGGTATACAATAAGAATGAAAGTCTTTATGAGGTATTTGCTTCTCACAAGAAATGCAATTATTAACTTTTTCTGATATCAGACTGAGGCAAGAAACGGTTCCCCAATGGGGTACTTAGCTTTTGAAGACTTCAGACTGAAATTCGATTCGAAAATCTCAGGTGTTGGCCGACCAGCACCTGCGAACTGCTTCTGCTTCGAGCACCGCGCAGCAAGAAAGACGGAAGAAAATGGTGTCGGATACCTCTTATATACCCCTGGCGCACTGACATCAGGGAAGAAGCGACAGCAACCGACGCCGGACCAAGACTTTGGAATTCAGGCCTACTGCGGGACCGCCTGACGACAGGATAACCCAAGTGTGATGACTGCAGCAGGGTAACACAATGAACATGTGACTTTATCACTGGATGGTCCTTGGGTTCTTCATCCAACCCGATGGAGACATCTGGTGGAGGCTAGACAGCAACAGGATCACTGCATGCATTCTTGGGTTTTTTCTTAAGCAGCGGATGAATTTCAGGGCAGACATATTCAACCATGGTGCCCTAAGCCAAAAGCTTTAGACACTGGTTTTCAAAATAAACAGAGAGGGATGACAGATGACTGCAGAGTATCTTAGGGAACAAATACCTGATAACTTTCACACTGTGTGTAGCTGTGTGTAGAACCCAAACAGAAAAGGCACTTTTCACTTCTATCTTTATGGGGAATCACACTCACATTTTCTCTTCCTGGATAACATGAAAACAAACTACAAAGAGGAAAAAGGAAGGAAGGATCCCCAACAGGCACCTAGTTTTTAGAAAGTAGGCTCGGTAGAAGAACCAACTCAGTGAATGGTGTACAACTCAAATTCAGATGAAGCTGCCCAGAAGGTATAAAGGCTTTGGTATACTCGCCGAACATTCAGATATCCTCAGCAGGATATCCCAAGAGTAAAGAATACTGCAACAGTGACAATGAAGGATATCGTCATGTACGCTGGACTAAAATCCAACCTCTGTTACAGTAAATCTGATGCAGACTCAATGCACACATCAACTCCTCCTCACCCCAACCAAATAAGAAAAGCAAGCCCTTGGTTGTTTAACCTACCTTTGTAACACCATCTAGCTCCAGGACAGCAGGATGAACCGGGTCAGTGTTGGTGCAGGCAGACTCTCCACATCAACAAGATGCAGTGATGTGAAAAGCATTCTCTTGCGTATCTTCCACAAACAGATAGGGCTTTTTTACTTGACATCTCATGGATATTCATGTAAATTTAAAAAAAAAAAAAAAAAAACTTACTGAGATGATCTGGTTCCTTAATTCTTGGAGATGGTTTCGAAGCATTTTCATATCTTTGGATCCAGATGCTCCGGCATCTATGACAAACAGCTTATCAGAAATGTGCAAGTCATTTCCAAACCTGAAACAAAAATGGCACAAAACTTTCATTTACAAATACAGTTTCAAGTATGAGTAAGCTAATGGCTCTCTTTTAATGACTTAAGATTAGTCGAAGTAGAATAAGACACTATTCTGATATGGAGAAATTACTATGTCTGTGTAATAACTGCCCTAAATTTGTTAATAAGTACATCAGTGATAATGATAAACTTCTACTTGGCCTTGACTGTTCAAAAATATTTCCAAAGCAATACACTCCTACACAGACTCCTTGAAGAAACTGCTTTGATGCTTTCTGTTGCACCTATGAAATTGAAATAAACAGCAGCAAATGCTAACCAGAAGAAAATAAAATATACCGGACTCTCAGATAATGAAAATTAACTTGCCACGCTAAAGACTTCTATACTTCTACTACTGATCCTGATGTATGAAAGTTCAGATACATATCCTGTTAGACTCAAAGAAATTACTTTCACAGAAAAATGTACTACTTGTAGTCAATTACCCTTACTTATGAGGTGGGCTATGTAGAAAGCTTCAATGGAAGCAACATGGTGGTCAAATGTCAGGTTGCTATCAACCTGGGTGCCCAAATCCCTCACATCTGACTGCATGCTTACCAGATTGAGTGTTATTAATGTAATAATATGTGGGGACATCACTCTCCCCAAAGGGGATGACGTTGCATTTTTTGGCATTCAGCTAGAGGCCATGTTTCTGGCACCAGTCATTTGTTTGGGCGAGACCCTCCTGAAGGATGTCTAAATCACTTAGGGAATTGATGACAGCGCCCAACTTGCAGTCATCTGGAAACATGTTCATCCATAGCCCACTGGTTTCGGCCTGCACCTCAGAGAAGCATATCCTGAATAACAGAGGCCCCAAGACCGATCCCTGGGGTATGCTGCTTGTCACAGGTCTACTGCTTGAGGTGGCCTCCTCTATTTTGATTAGGTGGGTTCTATCAGTGAGCCAGTTTGCTACCCATCTGGTAACACACAGACTGATGCCTAGTTGAGAGAGTTTATCTATCATGCCTGAGTGGGGAATAGTGTCGAAGGCTTTGGCCAGGTCAAGGTAGGTGCTGTGCACCATCTTCCCCTTGTCCATGGCTTTGGTGACTGTCTCAAAGAAGGCTACCAGATTTAACAGACATGACCTCTCCTTGACAAAGCAGAGTGTTTGGAGGCTGCCAATGTCCCTGTTGGTGAGATCCATGATACTGCATTCCATGGCCTTGCAAATCAGGCTAGTTAGGCTAATGGGTCTATAATTTCCCGGATTGGTGAATGCTCCACTTTATGTAAAGGAATGATAGTGGCTGTCCTCTACTCAGCTGGGACAAAGCCGGTACTCAGGCTTTGGTTGAATAGGGTGCATAACGGTGCTGCAGGTTCATGCCCGAGTTCATGTAGGATGCAGCCTGGGGATGTTATTGGGTCCCATGGAGCCTATATTTTCTGCCTTTGAGATAAGAAGATGGGGGCAGGTACTGGGGATGTCCTGATTTACTGATGGAGGGAACAGAGGAGTGAAGTTTTCACTGAATCTGTCAGTCAGTAGGTTGGCTATATCTACAGCATTTGTATATGTTGTGTCCTTGACCACCAGTTCTGAACAGATCTGGGTGCTTCCTTTAAGATTGCGGACATATGTGAAGAAGGCCTTATAATTGTCTCTAGTATAGTAGATGTGGCCAATTTGGACTCAAAGTTGGCTTTAGAGGATTTCACTAGTGATCTTATTTGCTTGTTCAAGCTAAGGAGAGATTGCTTCCAATTGGGCACCTGTTCCTTCTTGGTGCCAGACAGCAATTTTTTTCCTTTTGTTATATAGTTGATTTATTGCAGATGTCCACCAGACAGGTTTACTCTTCCTTGTATTTTGGTGTAGAGTTGGACATTGGTGCCAGTTCCTACAGAGGGGAGGAGGCTGTAAAGCTGGTCATACCATCCCCTCATGAGGTTGTAATCAGCTTTGGAGAAGTTTTTTTTTTTGTTTGACCCTAACTAGAGGTGGGTCAGGGGAGATGATGGCTTCGAAAGTGACCACTTTATGGTCAGATCTTGCCAGGGAAGATGATACTGTTAGGGGTGCTGCAGTGGTTACTCGTATTGGTTAATACCAAGTCCAAGATATTACCAACTCTTGTGGGGCTATTGTCTCGCTGTTCCAAGGCATTTGCACTGATAAAATTGATGAATCTCTGGGCATTTGTGTTCTGGCATGAGTAACTTTTCCAATCTATGGTTGGGTAGTTAAAGTTGCCCATGATAAGGGTAAAGGGTTGAATCTTGACAGATTCGAAGAGGTCCACATAGGTGGAGTGGGCATCTTAAGTCAAATTTGGGTGCCTGTAGCTAGCTATGATTTGAATAGGGGTCTTGGCAACAGTTAATTGCATCTGGAGTGACTCCTGTGTGTCATACTCTGACGAGCCTGGAGGTTTGTGTGTCTTTAACATATATTGAAACTCTTCCTCCTTTGTTTTCGCTGTCCACAGTTTGGGGTCTGAATGTATGATAGGATGAGTAACCAGGTAAGGCTGGGGTGCTCTCTGCAGCTTTGAACCAGATTTCTGTGACTGCACAAATGTCAGCATCTTGCAGGATTAAGAATGCTTGCAATGAGTGCAGTTTCATGTTTAGATGCCTAATGTTTAGCAGCATGATCTTTAATTTGCGTTTTGTTGAAAATTTTATGTTGGTTGTATCAACCTCATGACTTTTCCTAAAAAAAGGCACGATGAGGGAGGCAAGGGCCTTTGCCAGAAGCCTTAAGCCCAAGTGAGACAGATGCATGCCATCTCTAGCAAAGCATCGTGGTCTGTTGATCATATCTTCCCAGGCTGTCAGGTACTGGATCCCCCTGGAATGACACCAGAAACTAAGACAATTGTTAAAGTCAATCATTTTCTGTTTGTACTGGGCCATTATTCTGGGTGACTGCTAGAATGCTGCTTAAGGCTATAGAAATACCTGCCTAGGACACACATTCAGTGAGCTCAATCATGTCTCTCTTCATATAGTTCCAGGGAGGTACGTCTCAAATCGTTCACCCCAACATGGATTATGACAGTCATAACAGTACCTGTTGTAGAGACATGAGTACATGTGTGACATGGTGGATTCTGGCACCTGACAGACAACTAACTGTGACTTTCTACTTATCCAGCTTGCTGACAGGCACATTTGTGTGTCTCACAATGGCGTCTCCTACGACTAATATGTTGGGTTTATGGTTAGGCCTTAGTGGTTGCGGGAAACAGGTGCGTGGACTATGTTTGGTATGTGATGTGGAGGGTTGTGAAGTTCACGTGTGTTTTTGCCTCTGAGGTATCCTTTGTTTGGGTTTGTTTGTTGAGAACCTCCGCATAAGTGGGTGTGTGTTGTGTAGTTCTGGGTGGTGTTTGAGGTGTAGTGATTGTGTTGACAACCTTCTCAGTGCCAGATGTACCGGCTTATGAGGGAGAGAGCACAGACTCTAGGTTCTTAATGTAATTGCATCTCTCACAAATTGTGTTCCTAGGTGGAAGCATTAGATGGTTGTCCACTGTCTCAGGATGTCCATATCAATCAGGCAGGCACGAGAAACCATAGGAAACTGTCCATCCATATTTGTCAGAATCTGAGGGAGAGAGGCCAGAAAGAGCTAAGGGGTAGGCCTAAAGCCCAAGTGCTTAAACCAAAACTATGAGGCTTAGAATAACACAATTTAAACAGGCTAAAAACAAGCAGTAATAAATGCAGCAGAAAAGATGTAATATAACACTTTAGAGAACAAGTAGCAGAAAAAGCAAGATGAAGAACAGAGTAGGAGGAGGAAACGCAAATACTGTAAAAGCATCTGAATATTTTTTTTTGTAAAGTGGAAAAGGAGAAAGAAGGAACAGAAGATAATTCAAGGTTAAGAAAATAAGGGGGTTGGCCTTCCCAAACATTCTTTCTGTATTAGGTAAAATGAGCTAATGAGACTGGACTGGAAGTAGTATCCCAGATCAGATTTACAGTAGGGCCGGGCAACTGCAAAGCCACCACATTTAAGAACAAGACAAAAATAGGGAGGGAGGGTGGGAAACTATGCTACAGCTACTAGCTACACTATTTTAGGCAGAATAAAGCAGAGGAAGGTTCACACCTTAAACAACTTTAAAAAAAAAAAAGCTCAAAAGAACCAATGAGGTGCTTACTCCAAACCCTAGACCAGCCAACTTTTACAAGCCAGTGGCCAATCAACACAATATTTTCACTAAAGTGAAGAATGGCTTTGGCTAATCCAAGATGGTCTGGAAAATGTGCTCAGAACAAACTGCCACTGCAACCGATCAACCAGGCCCAGAGACAGCAATCCTGAAACTGGACTATGGTACAGCTACTAGCTACACTATTTTAGGCAGAATAAAGCAGAGGAAGGTTCACACCTAAAATAACTTTAAAAAAAAAAGCTCAAAAGAACCAATGAGGTGCTTACTCCAAACCCTAGACCAGCCAACTTTTACAAGCCAGTGGCCAATCAACACAATATTTTCACTAAAGTGAAGAATGGCTTTGGCTAATCCAAGATGGTCTGGAAAATGTGCTCAGAACAAACTGCCACTGCAACCGCTCAACCAGGCACAGAGACAGCAATCCTGAAACTGGACTATGCTACAGCTACTAGCTACACTATTTTAGGCAAATAACACTACAGAAATATTTATCACAGCAGACAAACAGCTGTGAGACACTAAATGAAAGTTTTAAGCAGAAAAAGGATCAAGAAGACTCTAGAGAATGCTTTTAACTGCAAACTTATCAGTTATATGACACACTCCTTGGCAGAAAAATCAGAAAAACAAACAGATGCTTAACAAATGGAGAAAATTTCCAATTAATAACGTTCACACAGTGAAACTAGCTAAAAAACCTTTACAAACAGCGAGGCAGTAACAAAAGTGATTTAACAGGCCAGTACGGCAAACAATTGCAGTACAACAGTGCAGATTAGTTTACAGCAATAAAATACAGTAAAAAGTAGGCAACAGACAAAAATTGCAGTAAACAGTAGGCAGCAGACAATAAAAAGTGCAATAAATGGTAAGAATAAGCAATAACTCGTAAAAAATAAGCAAGAAAACAGAATACTTATTTTATATATCACAGATCAGAGTTGTGGTCAGGTCAGTGCCCCTCCTCCGTTCAGCTCAGTGTGAATAAGCCTTAATCACATTCAAATTGTACACCTGCATTTTATTTCAAGCCCACAACCCTCACATTTGCAGAACAGTGGATCATCCTGCCAAGCCACACAGCTGAGCTCAGTCTGTCTCCCTACTGTCCACTGTTTCAAGTAGCTATAAATTTGCCAACCTCCTGCTACATTTCATTTCACAATGTACTTAATGTAGGATACTGGCTGAAATTCATAAACAGGTACTGCTTGGCAGAGTAGGGCTTTGTTCCATTATATGTCAATGCTCTGTGGAATGATTAAAAGTAATGGTTTCCAATTCATAAACTTCCTGTCCTATAGACAACTGCACAGCACAACATGGCATACCGTCTTCTGCCATATAACATTAAGCAATACAGTATACACAGCAGAATAATCACCTTTAATATTATGTACCTGGAAAATAGATTTAATCAAAAAGAAGCAGAAAATCGTGTCCAATTCAGAAAGTGATCTATTCAAATACCAGTTGCACACTTGGTCAAAAACTTAATTTACAGATGATTATCAATAATACAGAGGAATCTTCTTTCATCCAAGGTACAGCAACCTCAAAATTGATTACAATGGTAGTGCAGTAAGACAAATTGTGTATTTGGGTGTAGGATTATGCCCCCTCTTGGAACTGTTTAAAAATAAATAGGTTAATAATATTTTTAACTAATTATACATTCAAAATAGAATTAAATACCAATGCATTCAACAAACTGTATTATACCCCTATATTCAAGGCAAGAGCATTTCTCAAATTATTCCCTTTAAGTTGTGAAAAACAGCACACCTATTCTCAAAAATATTATTTTATGCAATAGTACTGATTTCCATTAAAAATCTGTACAGCTACTCCTCTTTTCCATCCATCACTGAATATTCACTTCTTCTTCCCCCAGCACTGAAAGAATCTACTCCTCACTGGTTACATTCCCAGTGTATTAACTGACCGATTTAATAAGGAGTAGGACTGGACCCAGTTACTCAACAAATGCAAGGAACAACTCGATACAGAGCTGAAGCCTCTGTCTCTAAAAGGAGTGTTGACGACTCTCTACTTGCAGACCACTGTTACATACAAAAAAAAAAAAAGGAAATAAAACTAAGCTCAATGATATAATGAAGGTTTCTGTCATAGCGAAGGGACCCAATGAACTTTATTCCAGTACCTTAACAGCTTTAACTCTCCTAAAACTGCCCTCTCATCAGATCTGTTGTACCAGTCTAGATGATATAACCATCAGGGTACATTCACAGTAGTCTAGAACAACTTACACTTACCTCAGTAATGGAAATGCCTCATGACTCAGCCAGAGCTAGGCTACCCTAAGACACTGGTAAGGATGTGGTAGAAACAGTCTTAGGTTCCCACCTCAGGAATAGTGAGCAGAAACATTAGGCTGCACTCATTATCCCAAAATGACTGGCTTCTGACCTCAACGGCTATGAATCATAGCACTATTGCAGATCCAAGTTACCCTGAATAATTTCTGATTACTGTCAACACATCCGCATGGGTCCATACTTCCGCAGTAGTACATCAAAGCACCAAGCCACATCCAGGCTATGCCATTTCTCTGTTATGAAAAAAAAATGTACTCATGGGTCTCAACATCAATAGCGATAAGCCAAAAAACTAAACAAGATCCAGGTTATCCTGACTAATTTTTCAGTGATGTAACAAACATTTTTATGGTTCCAACCCTACCCACCTCAACCCACCCCGCAAGGATTAAACATAAAAATACAAATACTGATACTCCATCCCATCACACCCTACAAGTCAATTGCTTTAAAAAAAATACCCATCCACACTGACTCTGCAACCCTAACCATATTTGAAGTATTTTATCTGTACTACCTCATTATTCAATCTAATAATAAAACATCACTACCAACCCAGAACACACTCCCCTACCCTAGGATTCTATCACATCCTGCAAAACAAAACTACTTACATGTAACAAAGGTCACCCTTACTAATTCTGTACATATTACAAAATAAAAAGCCTGTTCCAAACTACAATCTGAGCCACTAGTCCATCATGTAATTTACTACTGTATGTACTTTGTTTATAGCAATGAATGGATATTCTGCTGGACACTGACTTTCTCAAATAAATTTGCTATGTGACCTTACCCAAGACTGCAACAAGTTACTTATCAGATATATGTTCAAGATTTTCTATACACCTGTACAACTACATACACAAATGCTTTGTATACATATTTTATTATACAGTACTCTGCGTAAGCACATACGATGTACGAGAATTTGAAAAGTTGCAAACAAAAGTTCCAGCTACCAAATGCATTCTATGCTGTTTACATATCTGTCTTCATACAATTTAAAACAATTTTTCTGCATCTTGTATAAACCTGTATAACTGCTAATACTGAGTATCTGTATATGCTGTCTGTATGTGATCTCTCTAGTACACTTTTGACTGATTTGCTACTGTAACTGGATGTATATTATAACCTATGCTTTTGCTTTATTTAATGTCATATTTCTTTTGGAGCTTTTCTTCCTGGGCCTCCTCTGAAAATGGAATATGCCCAGTAGTTATTTTCCTGTTAACAAATACAAATGCATAATAAACATTTTATACCTACCCAACTCAAAATATAATAATCCCGAAAAATTAAACATAAGCAGGAAAAAAAAAAAACGCAGGACATTCCACTTCAAAAGACATACTGTTGTCACTCACCACTACACTTAAACTACACCTCTTAAATAAAATTAAACACAAAGCCATACAAAATAAAAAAACTGACTCAAGATAATAATGTACCATGTTGTTCCTGCACTCACAGTACAAACAATATTCATAAATAACCTAGAGGAGACAGTCATAGTCAAACTATTCAACAGCTCCCAACTATTCAGTCTAGCTAATAAAACATCACCCTGATCAACTTCATCTCACTTCCCAAAAACTAACTCTTTTAATTTCAGGGCAGGAACAAGAATGTATATTTATAAATCATCAAATCTGCCAACTCAGAAACACTAACATCATATTTTGACAGCTGACCTACAAGGTACCTAAAGAGGCAGCAGACTGTCTCCGTCTCCTCAGTACATATTTTCTAGTATTTTGCAGTTGTCTTCACTACATCCTGGATGTGGGATATAGTCACACTTTTTCTAATGCACTACACGCAAACAAACATTAAGTTCTCTGACAAAACAAATATGGCATGCTGGGTCATAGGGAAACCCAGCTTTAGAACAAGCAGAGAACACAAACAGCTACATGGGTGTTGAATGACAGAATAAATGCAAATAAGAAATTACTTAAAAGATGTTATCATTACTAGCTTGACCAAGTCATTACCTGTGTTTAATGATCAGGAGAGTACAGTTGTGTAAGTAAACTTACCAACTTACCATAACAGCAGATGATCTAACAGATCACTGTTGCAGTAGCCCAAGCTGTATGGGTAATATCCTGCCAAGGGTGTGACCACCGACCAACTTTTTTCAAAGTTTCAAGGTACCTTCCACACATCCCAGTTGCTGTAGGCTTTGAGGAGAGCAACATAAAAATTGTGATTAGGGTTCCAAAATCTTCAGAGCTTTCTTCCTGACAAGTATACTCCTTCTATGGCTTTGTGGAACTGACGGTCAGCTAGTAATCACTGAAGCACACATCTCAGGTTTACCTCATTAGGAGGACTGTTCCTCACTTCGAGTCTTAAAATGTCCATGTTTCGTCAATGAAAGGGTTTGTCGCGCATTCAATGTTATAAATTTTAACTTGTACCCATGGTAAACAATGCTGAATAATGTTAATTAAGCTAAATGATGTTTTATAATGAAAAATTAACACATTTTAACCATCCCAGGAGCTTCATAATTGAAGTGGTTATTAAGTGTTCAGTAGGTGTTCTACATTTTACCCATCTGTTCCACATTATGAGAGGTAAGGGTCAACATTTTGGAGATGGATGGTTGAGAGCTATACATTCGAGGTGGCTCAGATAAAAACCCTTCTAGGGAAAACCTTCCTCTACATTTTTCTGAGGAAATTTTTTTTTCTATGAAATAATTTTATGGTAGGAAATATTTTTGTTAAAGATTGTCATGTCTGGTAAAGTATTTTAACATGGGGAACGTTTGTGTGAAATAAAGTCTAAAAATGTGTTTTTCTTTATTTTTTTCACATTGCTATACATAGTACTTATGCGAGGAACAGGATGATAATGTTCTGGGGAAAGTTAGAAACCTACTTCTTATGATAGTCTCATCTGCATGTTTGTGTAAACTTAGGTCCTTAGTATTAGTGTTTGTAGAGCCACTGGGTATTTGAAGATATGGGAGGTCATCTCAAGATAAACATCACAAAATCAAACTAACTAAAACAAAACTCAAAACCACAAAGGCCAGCTGAACTAGGAAAAACATGGAGATACACTAAAAAGTAGATTAAATATAACTTTTAATGTATCACCCTAGTGCCTTGGCTAAAAACTAGCCTTCAAGGAGTAAAGGAACTAATTAAATAGTAGTGATGTGTATATATATATATATATATATATATATATATATATATATATATATATATATATACTAATCACAAACATAACTGAACAATTAATTATACAATTAAACTAATATACAAATTGTGCAAATTTAAATTACATTAAAACTCTCCAATTAAATTCTGTGTTCAGACATGAAGGGAATAAAGTATTGTATTTTAAAATGAGCATAGATTCTTTATATAACAATATATGTTTATACACCATTTCATTAACATGCTTAAAATAAACTTTCCCTAAATAGTTACATCCAAACCCACAGGATCAGAGTTATGTGATGCATTTTGTGCAACAGGACTTTCAGTCTTACACTGTTTTACATCACTCACATGTTCTTGTAACCTCAACTTAAACTTTCTCTTGCTTTCTCCCACATAAAAACGCCATATGGGCATTTTAAAGCACAAACAATGCCATCAGTGTTACAATTATGCCTTCCTGTCACTTGAAAAGATAAACCAATATTCTGAAAAGTATTCACAATATACTGACAGGAACAGCAATTTCCATAGGGAAAAGTACCAAAAGAAACAGGCTTTAGATAACAAACTAGAGGGCAAAGAAAATATATTACAAACTAACATATCTTTCAAGTTGAGGTTCAGGATGTTAAAGTTATGGGGAATACATTTGAGCTAGGAGCCTACTTCTTACGAGAGTCTCATGTTTAGCTAGTGTAAAAAAATAAATGAAACACCAAAAAAAGTGTGTGTGTTTCTGTCTATGTGTGAGTGAATGCATGCATAAAAGTAATAGAAAGACAAGTGAGTGAGGGAGCTCGACCACTGGCAGCAGCAGCAATAAAGTGGTTTGCATACCTCTGGACCTTTCCATGGAAGAAATATGAATAAAGCCTAAAATAAAAGGGGAACAAAGCTTCAAAAACAGGAACAGATTTTAATTACTGCTCTTATAAAATTACAAACTTGCTTAAATTAAAGGACTGTATTACCATGAATTTTCTGAAGAAAATAAAAGTCTGAAACTCAAATGTATGTCATTATTTAGTAACGTCAATCTCCAATGACTGACAACAAACAAAACTTTTTAGGAGTAAGGGAAAAAAAATAAAGTAAATATCTAGATGTTTTGTAGTGTTGTATTTCTGATGTAAAATGCTTCTTCCAACACCATTAACAAATACTACAGCAAGTTTGAAACATTAGCAGAGGAACTATCTTACATCAAAATTATATAAAAAATAATATAGTAATAATAAAAAAAATAAGTAAAACAATTTAAAAAAAATAGCCCATTCTCTAAGCTCAATAATGCCCTAATGTGTGTGTTATTGTGGAAATAATGCCCTTCCAGGGGTGTTGAGGCCCTCTGCCTGTGGCACTGGGCCTCAGAACACCCCTTGGTCAGCATCATTTCAACAATAACACATACCCTGTTGGGCATTATTGCTTACACAGTACCCAAGTATCATTCTGCTGTATTAGATTCTGTTTTTTGTAGCTGAATTTAGTATTATGTGATGTCATATGGATGATATATATTTTTTGGAGGGGATTATGTTAAGTTTGATGGATCTAATTGTATTGTCCCACATTTTGGTATAAACAAATTACAGAACTGTTTTAATACTTACAGTTTGTAGTGTGTGTTTTATTTTATTCCTTTGAAAGTTACAGTAAGCAGTTGTGCTATGGCACTGTCAAAACTCAATATATATAAACACACACACACGCACACACGAAAAATTAAAATACATATCACTAGAACCACAGACATCTCAATCAAATAATTTCTTTCATAAAAACTTGCTACTGTGCAATAAAATACTAGGTGAAAACGCTATTATAAAAAGGATACTATTCTTCTCTGAGAAGAAAAAAGGATCTAAAGAATGTTACTAAAAAAATAAGAACTACTTAAACCTGCTGCAGGGTATTCCAAGACAGTCTAGCTTACCAAAAATAATAACTAGTCTGTAAATTCATGTGCCACTGACACAGCTTCTGTGGTTGGGCATTAATTAGGTCACTGCTAAAAACAGTTAAGTCTCTGGACTCATACTATAAATGTGAGATATGTAAGTGTCTGTATGAAAGTGGCAGTTAACATTTACACTGGGTCAGATTCGAAAAGAGTTGCTCTCAGGGTAAGTTTGCCCTTATTACAAAAGACTTACTTCAGTGTAAGGCCTATCAATAAACAAGCTTACTGTGGGGACCAGATTTCAAAACACCTGCTCTCAGTGTAAGTGGTAATGTACACTTTGAGCAAGCCTTCTGCAATCTACTAACAAAGTTAAATCTTAAACCTGTAGTTTGATGTGTATTAATGACTCCAAATAATGACTTCCTCACAAGTTAAGCACTGTGAGTACGTAGCCTCCATGTTTAGACATGTTGACTTCTTAAAAAATGCAGCAGGCAGCTAACTAAGTTACCTAAACACTACTCTTCAAAAAGACAGTGGTGACATGAAATTCTTCCTTTTAGACAACATGTAGAACACTGTAGGGCTGAAACTTCATGCTGGCCTGGCTATTCAAAAGATAAGAATTCTTCTGAAGCTATGCGTACTGCAATGTTTGTTTGTGTCTTTCGGCTTTTCCCGGTTAGGGGTCGCCACAGCGGAACTCTGGTCCGCTAATGATTGGTAGTGGATTTTTACGTACCAGGTTACCAGCCCTGATGCACAACCTTCAACGAAGGCACGCCCTATTAACGTATGCCTCCACACAGAAGACGCTCTAGCTGGGAATCGAACGGGACAATGTCTTGCTATGAAGCGACAACGCTACCGCAGCACCACCACCGCAGTAGTAAGCTATACGTACTGCAATACAGCATGAAAATCTTCACAAATACAAATACACACACACATATATATATTTACTATCAAAATGTTGAATGCCAAAATTTGCTCAAACTGACATTTCGAATTTGACGTCACTTTTATAAATTCTGGAAACTATCACCTCGACATCCACATTCAAATGTATCTGAAATGTCAGGAGGAGACATCAGACTCTCAGGCAGTTGTGCTGAAGCTACTGTACAAACTCTGTCACAGCACAAGTTTTTACAGTTTTGCAGGGAGTCAAGCCCCCCTGTGCCTCCACACCCCCTGCAAATTATATATTCCAACTCTAAGATCGCAGTACAGTGAGGAAAAGGGTAAATTTCCTGATCCCCACTGTAGTGTGATCTCCAATCAGACTGTCAGTCTCATATTAGTGAAGGTACACTACCATTCGCTAATGTGAGTTCGAACATCTTCAGAATGGCATTATGGAAACTGGAAAACATGCACTGGACCATCCCATTTTCGCACAAGTGCCGTTCCACATTTTGATAGTAAACATATATATATATATATATATATATATATATATATATATATATACACACACACACACACACACACACATATATATATATATACATACACACATATATATACACACACAAACACTGATGCTTTTTATATATATATATATATATATATATATATATATATATACATATATACATACACACACACACACACACACACACACACACACACACACACACACACACACACACCCATATATACAAGTGTGGGTGTGAGTGCGTGTGTATTTATAAATGCATCACTGTTTTCTGAATTAGAATGTAAGAGCAATGTGAGCTGCATTTAAGTTGTAAAAAACCTGCAGTGGGTAAACAAATAAATGTGATTTAATCTGCAATACATGCCCACCCCCAATAGTACAGAAAGAAAGAAGTGAAGAATTGACTATTTACTGCAAATGTATTTGGTATTTCTCCACTGCTGGTAAACATAATAGTTAGACCTGTCATGACCCTACCTAACCCTCCACATACCTTTCCTCCACTATTTTCTCACTGAAAATTATACACTCCTCTATTTCTCTAATATAATCATACTGTTTCTCTAATATAATCATACTGTTCTTCCAACTCCATGAGCAAGGCTACAACAATCCATGTAAATATGTATATCTTAAATTCTCCTATAATATTTTTCACTTTAAATATGTTGTACATTAATACTGTACTGCATTTTTTCAAATTCACTGTGTACTTATCTTATTCCACTATACATTTTTTTATCCTCGGGTCTACACTGAAAATGGGCTTCTGGCTCAGTTGGCCTAACTCTGTTAACAAATGTCAAATAGACAGATAGATAGATATACCTAGGGGAGAAATATATTACTCATACATATGACTTGTGACCCTTCCTAAACCAAGTTCAACAGCCAAAAAATGCACTTAGAAATTCTGTTACTGAGCTAGCTAAACAAGGCTGGACAAACAAAATCATTAGTGTGCAACTGTGAAACTGCAAATGTATCTGTGGCTGATGTACAAAATAAATATCAGACTAAACAAGTTTGTCAGAACAGCTGAGAAGACAGCAATCCTGTTGATGTTATGTACAGACTTGTAAGATGTTCTCTATAATTTTGCTTCTGCTTGAAATGTTTTAATAATTTGGCTAGTACAACTAGGCAAGCTAATTATTAGTCCAAAAACAGCTAGGGAATTCACGGTGGAGATAGGTATTTTCATTTGTGTAATATTTTTGTTTAAATGGATTACCTTTTGTTTTCTTCCAAAACTTCTCATCTTCTGTATATTTAGCTAACTGTATTACATACTTCATTCTTATTATGTACAGAATTTTTATTTATTCACATTTTGTAGCTTGTGGTTGGTTATCTGTTTATTTATTAACTAGTGAGAGGACTTTATTACTAAATCATAATAAACTGTTGGTGTTCACCACCATTAGCCAGACTTCTCTGCTCACTATCATTTGCTTCTATAAATATTTGGCTTATTAACAAGAGTGAAACAGTAACAGAGATATCTCCCAGCTGGTAATCTGGGTGGTTGTAGACTGCTAACCCTGGGTCAGAAAACAAGGCTGTAGTGTTGGAAAATATTATCCCACCACAGAAATTGCTGCAGGTACAGTTGCAAATGTGAACTTAAAGTTCACTAAAGGAACTACGAGAAAGTGAAGTGGTTGTTTGCCTAAGCTGGAGACACACAGTAGAGATCCATGCGCTCGCACTGCATGATGGGACTTTTTCTAAACACAAACAGAAAGGCGAAGTCCACATTAAATTAAAGTATACAGTACCTTTAAGCACAGACCATGAGGATCACAACAGTAAAGAACTGATGGTAGAGTAATTGGTCACGTATAGATTTAGACAGGATTTACCAGTTACAATTAAAAGGTGTAACAGATTAAAAAGACTCTGAAAGTTCTGTTATTATGGTGGACAGAACTTACATCAAGACAATTTATATAAAGATACGTTGCCTACAGCAACTGAAAAGCTACTGGTTAAATCAAATGGGTGATGTGCACATAAGTATGTTTTAATTGTGGGAAAAGGGGACACAGCAATAAAATTCTGTACTCCTAATGTTAATACTAAACATACCAGAAAACATGTAAATGATACAGAACCTAAGGAATGTGATAAGACCTTTATTTGACTGGTTAAAATTGAATTATGATACTACTCATCTGCCAAATTAATTAAATAATCTATGCTATCAGACGAGAACCAGCTGGAGGGTGTGTTAGATCCTGGAAGCATGCTTACCATTTTTAATGGGCAATACAGTTGTAAGCAAAATACTCTGACTGACACAAATGGCTGGGGAAGTAGTGTGTAATCACAGGGACAAAAATGATACTCCAGTGCCAAGATGGAGAACCAGACCGACTTTGGTAAGACACTACACCCTGATGCAGTAGCATCACAGCTTACATATGACATAATAAATGGGAACAGAATTTCCCCATTTAAAAGAGTTAAGGAAGCTGTACATAAGGGGCAGAGTTTCTGATAAACCATGCCTCCACGTTTAGGAAGGGGAACCAAGAATAAATGGCCTATAGCCTTATCTTAACTATCAAATGAGAGGGAACTACCAAAAGCCATGATCATTAACAAAATTTAAGAATGCTAATGGCCCACAAACAAAAGTAGGAGTCCTACAAGAAGAAAGACACAGAGTGGAAAACCATAAACCCTCCAGTAACTAAGAATTGAGTACAGTTGGGGAGTGAGACTGGAATAAAAAAAGAGGTCCATGAAGAAAAGGCAGAAGTTACCTGATTGTGAAAAAAGAAGAATCTAATGGGTGTTATTTGAGCTCCACTCCAACTAGCAGCTTGGATGAACAGAAACCTCATGGGAAAAGAAAAAGTGGGAAGAAGGTAGCCAACACTGAAGAGAAAATGGCAGAGTGCTGTACATCAGGTACTACACAGAAAGTCTATCAGTCCTCTAATACAGAGAAAGAATAGTTGATGGCCACAGTGAACAGTAGTGTATGCTACCTTTCCTAGGAAAAGAGTGGAACACTGAAACCCCTGTGCCAGTGCCAGTGCCAGTAAGAGAAGAGGCCGATCCTTTTACCTCTCAAAAGGCTACTTACGGAGGAAACTTGTGATGTAGATGAGTTGCAGCTGAGTTAGGTACATTTTACAAATATCCAGTAGGAAGAGGATGTAACTTCAGAGTAAAGCCACAAAGAAAATATTCAGGGTGGTGGAAGAACCTATCACAAGTCTCTCTGCTTCCTATCCCTATTTTGAGCTGCAAAACAATGTACTATATAGGTTAACAACAGAGAAGGCAGTAGTAGTTCATCAGCTGCTGCTACCCACAGTCTTCAGAAATTTAGTAATGCAATGGGCACACAGCCATATGCTTAAGGGCATGTAGATATTGACAAAATTAAGGGAAGGGTTTTTGTCAAAACAACCCCAAACCCTTGCTTTAAAAATCCTCTCATTCCCATGTCTACAGAAAAAGTTACACTTTGTGCAGGCTGTTATGGATATAACTGGACTAATGGTTAAACCCAGTGATGTATTTTTACATATACTGATAGTCCTGGAGAATGCCACTAAAGATCAAGAAGCAATCCAACTCAGAAAAGTTGATGCCAAAGCTGTAGCAAGAGGGCTGGTTTTCCTCTTCTACAGGGTGGTGATACTGAAAGAAATACATAATGTCTGAAGAGACCCTCCCCACTTCCTTATGTCCAAATTATGATGCATGTTCACTGTCAATATTTTTGTCCTCCCACCTTGCTTCATACTTTCCCATCTTTACCCCTAGTGGCCCTGCCCATGGCTGGGTCTACCAGGCCCTTTTTTCATCCTCCAGACTAACACAGATTTTTTAGGGCTGGTACCAGTGTGAAATTTGAAGTGTGTCCTGGGGGAAGGGTGGTCATTCCAGTAACAGTCTACGCAAGGGGGAGTAACTCTTTTGGAATGACGCACCCTCTTGCCCCCCCCCCCATTGGCCATCTCTGAATTGTTCAAAGGCTATTCCCCTCTTAATGGAGCACTTCTCCTACCAAGGAGCACCAAGATGAATGTTCTTCCCCACTGGAACAAGCACTCTCATTCCTCCCTGCCAGTACCTCAGATGGCTGAGCCGCTAATTGAAGATGGGTAGCATGGGCCATGGTTAGGGCTTTATTACTTCTAAGCCGCAATACTGGCCTCTCCTCTGTCGATCTTTTAAGCTAAAAAAAATAGTACATCACCCCAGACTGATGACCTGGTGAAGTGTTTCAACAGTACTTTAAAACTCTTGTTATGGACAGACACTGAAAAGAATGGGAATAATTAGGATCAACTCCTACTGAATCTAATATTTGCCATTTGTGAATTACTCTAAAAATCAACAGAATTTAGTCCTTTTGAACTTCTATATGATAGACACCCCAGGGAGTTGTTAGACTTTGCCAGAGAGACATGCAAAGAAGAAAATGAGAAGATATGCACTTACTATAACTTGACATCTGTGTTGTCCATTTTCATTTTTCCTCATGAATGGATCTAGGATCTGATCCTTGTATCACATATAGAAGACTTTGGATGCAAAGCTAGAGCTCCTCCTTCTACCCAAAATGCTTCATTCCATCCCAACACCTCAGATCGAGTTTGATGCCTTAATGCCCACTGTGTTATAGAGACAGAACAGAAACAACAAAAGACGTGGCTCAAACCAGGAACATGAGGGTTCCAATAACATCCAAAGATCCTTCAAGGAGTGAAGGGGCCAAGGCATGGTTGGGAGGGAAGATAAGGAAGAATGAAAATGGACAACACAGATGCCAGGTTATGGTAAGTGCATAACTTCTAAAACTGACGTTTTCCTTTTCATTCTTCTCACGAATGGGTCAGAATCCCCAGCTACACAAGTCTCGAAAGGCCCTCAAGGAAGGACATATCAGAGCATGTCCATACAATTGCCAGTTTTCTTTCCAAACTTTACTTATAGGGGCAAATATATGCTGCACCTTCTTGATCTCCACAGGCAATTACATTTTTATATTCACAGAACAAAACAGTACAGGAAGTCTGATCAGCTGTTTGTATCTTTTCCCCTAACCGCTTGGGTCAGGCAGTATCCAAAATTACACTGGCTACATGGATTACTGATTGTATCTCACTGATTAACTCTCAACGTGGTTTGGAGTTGCCTCGTCCTCCTACAGCGCATTCCACTAGATCTATGTCTGCATCATCTGCCTTCTGTTCATCCTGCTTGCTTTCTGCAGAAACTTCGGGATCAGATGAAGGGGATGGTAGGCATAGAGGAGATGGGGGGGGGGGGCAATCATGAATCAGATCATCTCTCTGTGACTCCCCTAGAGGGAGGATCAGACTGAAGTACTTACTGCACTTGCTGAGGGGAAAGGCAAATAAGTATCAGCAAGGCTGGTCCCAGTGGCTGAAGATCATATTCACTATTGTTTGACTGAGGGACTACTCATGAGGAATCAGAATGGACCTGGTGAGTCCATCTGCCAATGCACTGATTTTCCCTGGTATGTGTGTGTGTGTGTGGCAATAAGAAAGCAGTTTGAAAAGATCGCCTATTCCCAGACCCTAATGGCCTCATGGCACAATGGGTAGAAACAGGTTTCTCCTCATTTGTTGATGCACCATACTACTTGACATGTTGTTCATATGGACTGCAATAGTCCCTAGAGAAAGAACGTCCTGAAAAGCTTGCAAAGTTAGGACGACTGTTCTCATCTCTAAGACAATGATGTGCAACTTAGTCTTTAAGGGGGACCATATGCCTTAGACCATTTTTCCCATTAAATGCCCCCCCGCACCCCAGTTGGGAAGCGTCCGTGGTCACTGTGGTTATTGGGGGTGGAAGACAGAAAGGTCTGCCAGAATGAGGTTGTTTGTTTCCACCAGCGAACATGACATTTGCAAATTGGAGTGAGTTTTATAGGAAATGTAGACAATGGTAAAGAATGGGCCACTGACCCACCAGAGTCCACTGAAGGATTCACATTCTGAAGGTAATGCTACTCAATGCTAGAAGTCTAAACCTCAAAATGCACTCTCTCGAGGCACTCCTAAAAATGGAGAACATTGATATCTGTGCAGTAACTGAGACCTGGTTTAAGGCTCCAGAGAGTACCCCTACAATACCAGGCTACAACTCTTACCACACATTTCGGCCACCAAACCAAGACCAAAACACTAAAAGTGGAGGAGTATCCATATTCACCAAGGATATTCACACCTCTAGGCTAGTTACTCAACAGAATGCATCTGAAATTCTCCATGTGCAACTAACACTAGGTAAGACTGCAATCCAAATTGTAGCTTGCTACACATCCCCCACCATGCCCCAAGATTCTCACTACACCTTTCTAAACATACTGGAAAATATTAAGATACAACCAAACACCCTAATACTGGGTGATTTCAACTACCCTGCTATTAACTGGGAAAAGTACTCGGGTGCCAACACCTTTTCCCAACGGTTCTTGGAGTTCATAAATTCCAACACCCTGGATGAAATAATCCATTGTCCCACCAGGGGCTCCAGTATCCTAGACCTGGTCATTACCAACATGGGAGATAGATAATCCACGCCAGTGGTCACCCCCTCATTGGTCAGGTCTGACCATAAGCTAATCACCCTTGACATCCACATCCCACCCCCACCCTCCAGTAAGGAAACCTCCGTAAAAGAACTTCTCCAAAGCCAACTTCATGCTACTCAAGTCAGAAGTGACAAACTTCGTGACACCCATGCAGACGGGAGCTGAAAGTTCAACTGCTGAATTCTACACTAAGGCACTGTATGAGTATATCCACTCATGCATGAATCGTGCCATTGCAAATAGAACCAAGACACTCCCCTCAAAAAAAAGGAAGCCAATCTGGTCATCCCCCTGCCATAAACAAACTATACAACAGAAGGAAGAAACTGCTGCAGAAAAGAGGAAAATCCCAGCTTGCAAAATAACTCCCTTACCAGCCTCAGTAAGAAGCTGATAAAATCCTCCAAAGCTAGTTACGAAAATAAAATTACCAAAGATTCCAAAGACAACCACAAGGCATTCTATAGTTATGTCAAGAATCAAAATGGCAATGCTCAGATTTGCTCTGAGCGACAACAGAATGGTATTAAATATACTGATTCCAAGGATATTGCCAATATCCTGGAAGACTGATTTAGTGCCAACTTCACCCCCCTCTCACCTGCTAAAGAGCCCAAAGACTGCCAAATTCCGGTAATCACAACCACACAGGTAGAAACCACACTATCCAAAGGTAAGAATACAGCATCCATGGGACCAGATAACATTCCGGGCTGTGTACTACATGAACTACAAAATGAACTGACACCTCACCCAAGTGTCATGTTTAATCACAGCCTCACCTCAGGCTTCATGCCCACTGAGTGGCACACAACTACAGTTATCCCATTCCACAAGGGGGGATCCACCTTGGATCTCAGAAACAACCATCCCATCAATCTGACGAGCCTGATCTGCAAGGGCATGGAGTGCATTATCATGGAACTTATAAACAAAGACACTGGCAACCTTCAAACATTGGACCCGACCCAGTTTGGGTTCGTGAAGGGCCGATCTTGTCTCCTGAACCTGATTGACTTCTTCAAATCAGTCTCCAGAGATGTGGACGAGGGTAAGTCGGTCCACACAGCCTATCTGGACCTCGCCAATGCCTTCGACACCATCCCCCACACTGGAATTATAGATAAACTTACTAAGCTGGGCATAAATCCCTAAGTCAATCGATGGGTTGCCAACTGGCTTACTGACAGAACCCAGAGTGTAAAAGTAGCCAACTCCAAATCCAGCTCCAGACAAGTGACAAGTGGAGTACCTCAGGGTTCAGTCCTGGGACCGCTCTTGTTTGGCATCTACTTCTCTGAAGTACAGGCCAACACTAAGGGACTCTGGCTAACAAAGTTCGCAGATGATTGCAAACTGGGAGCCATTACTGAATCCCCAAATTATGTGGATATTCTACAAAAGGACCTTACAGAAACAGATGCTTGGTGCCAGAGCCATGGGATCAAGCTTAATGCCAAGAAATGTAGAGTTATCCCCTTTGGGAAAAACCATGTACCCATGAATTACCACATAGGTGGCAGTACACTAAACACCAAAAGTGTGATGAAAGACTTAGGGACACAGGTGGACAGTGGTCTCACCTTCAATAACCACATTGGCACAACAGTCAGGAAATCCTTCTATGTGGCACACCTCATCACTAAGGGCTTTTCATCTAGAAAAAAGGAGGTCATTGTCCCACTGTAATCATCCCTCATTAGACCCATTATAGAGAACAACGTCTTGTTTGGTATGTATCTCACAAGACATCTGCAACAGCTGGAAAGGCCGCAGAAATACCTCATGAAAAGAATCACAGGTATAAAGCAGATGCCCTATGCTGACCGTCTAAAAAAAACTCCAGCTATACTCTGTGGCATATCGTCTATTCAGAGGCGATCTCTGCTAAACATAAAAGGTCATGTCAAACCCTGAGCTGTTGGACATGCTCCACTTAAAGAAATCCCAATCCCTCAGAGCCACACACTCCAGGAATCTAAACCTTGTCATCACAATGAACAAAACATGCTGGAGGGATAAGTTCCTGACCCACAGACTACCCATACTCTGGAATAGACTGCCCATACATGTCAAGCAGAGCGCCTCTCCTTGGCCCTCTTCAAAAGGAACATTGACGATTGGATGGGAGATAGGAAATTCACCCCGGGGATCATGTCAGTCGCCCTGCTAGATAGGGGTCTAGGGAAGTAAATATTGTGGGAAGAAATATCCAGGGAATTGTTATAGCTAGGCTTGTATAGGCCCAAGGGCAGATAGCCTAGTACCATGATATGAACCTATGAACCTATAAAGAATCTTGCTAGAGGGACTAAGAAAATGGCAGCTGACATTGACCCAAGAACTTGTAACACTATTTATGCTGGAGGGGAAGGAAGAGACAGTATGTATCAAACATGATTTCTCAATGATGTGATGAAGAGTTAATGATGCCACTTGAATCACAGTGTCCAGCTGAGTTCCTAAAAATTCCAAAGTCTGTACAGTAGTCATCTTCAACTTGGCAAAGTTTACTGTGATGCCTAGGGAATTGGAGATCTGAAGCAAGTAATCCCTGGCTTGTAGAATTTGATGCCTGGTTGGGGCAGTGAGGAGCCAACCATCGAAATAGGGAAATACCTGGAATCCTTTGAGACTCAAGTGAGCTGCCATGACTGTCATGCATTTGGTGAATGCCCTGAGAGCTGAGGTGTGTCCAAATGGCAGTCCTCTGAATTGGTAGTGACTGGCTCTCAGCCAAAAGCTTATGTGTCTCCTACAGTGCCTGTCTATTTTGATGCTACAGTATGCAACCTGGAGATCTAAAGAACACATCTAATTGTCTTTGTGCAGAAGAGACCGGATGGACTGAACCATAACCATTCAGAACTTTGACTACTTTACATACTGATTCAAAATGCTTAGATCCAAAATTGGTGTCAGGTCCCCCTTTTGTTTGGCACTAACAAGAAGTGAGAGTAAATTCCAAATCATATCTGTTTGGGTGGGACCTCCTAGATGACACTTTTTTTACAGCAGCTTTAGAACTACTTGAGCTGCATATTCCCTCTGACTGGGTGGAACACCAGGGAGTTTCTTCCACTGGATGGAGGTGGAAGGGCAAACAGTATGTAGTAACCTTGGATATGATTCATAGCACCCATGTATTTTTCATGACATTTGTTCAGGCTTCCAGGTGCAAGGAAAGATGACCGCTGACTGCCTCCAGATATGGACAGTCGGGCAACACTTCAGAAGTGCTGATACGGCCTACAGAGAAGGAATCTCTGAAACCCTGGTTTTGCAGACCCCTCTGCCTCTGGGGTGGCATCTGCTACAGAAACCTCCTCCTATTCTGCCTCTGGTGGAAGTATCCCTGCGTGAGTCCTGAAAAGTTCTGAGGTTTGCAGAACGTCAGTTTCTTACCACCTCACTGGTTCCTGGAGAATATGCATTGAATGGCAGAGAACTTGATTCCAATGGCAGACAGGGTTTTCTCTCCTGCTCCATGCAGGTCAGCATATCTTTTACTGATGGCCCAAGGAGGAGCCATCAAAGGGGAAATAAGTCACATAACTGCATCCAGGCATGTCTCCTGACAGCTATGCTTGAACCGGCTGCTCGTGAAACACCCTCCTCTGTATGGAAAATTAGCCTCATTGATGAACTGGCAATAGACGAAAGAGTAGCCAGTTGAGGAGAAAACTTCTTGAGATCCTTCACAGACATGGACTGAGAGGGAGAGGGTGGGGGGGTTTAAAAGCTCCTTGATTAAATCTCTCTGTAAGGGAGTAAAATGTGCCAGGTAGTTTAATGACCTCAACGTCAATGTGGCTGAGGTGTACATGTGCTTTCCAAACCTATCCATCGCTCTGGACTCTCTGTTCGGTGGATGGATACAGGAGCTTTGTTCTACTACCTCCTTCTTAATGGCTGCCACCACAACTATGGCATCAACTGGGATTACCTTGCTCCAGTGACGTCTATCTGAAAGGGGAATTAAGAATTTATCCAGATGTTTGGGGATGGGCTCGACAGTATCTGGTTCTTTCCAGGCCTGGCAGGAAACCAAGTCAAATCCTTCAGAGGGGTCACCCAAGACATAGATGAGCCAGCCCCAAAAGCTTCAAGGAACACTGATTCCTCAGGACAAGGATTTTGGGAGGACCAGCCACCTTTCTGCTTGAGGATTTCCAGGATGTCCCCAAAGGAGACGTCATCAGGTGGCAATTGGGGTGATCCTTCCCCCTCATCAAAATCGGTGTCCTCCATGAGAAACTCCATAGGGGAGTCTATGTGCCTCTTCTTGTACGTTTTCTTCTGAGGTCTGTCTTCTATGGGGTGCTCAAGAGGGGTGTCAGAAAAAAGGGAAAATCCCTTTGGGGAACAAGTGTGGAGACTTCCCTGAGCTGGTTGACCCTGAGAATCAGAAATGATGGGCTCAGAGCTTGGACCCGATGAGGGGCAACGGATAGGATCCAAGGCTAGAGAGGAAGTCTCTCTATGCAAAGAGAAAGTCCTTTCTACAACCTGAAAAGCTGATGGACCCAGGGACCCCTCTCTCTTTCTTCAGACCAGAAGCAGCCGAAGAAGGAAGATCAGGGCAAACCCTGCATCTGAGCCCTCCAGAGAGAATCGGACCAGAGCTGTCCAGTACCGAGGCACAGAAGGGAAGGAGCCAAAAGGGTAGAAGCCGAAGCCAACCCCTCAGAATCAGCATCAACCTCTTTGGGCCAAGGCCTGCTCAGGTCCAAAAGCATCAGAGCAAGATTGGTGAGAGATCCCGTCAGAGTTGAGGAAGGGAGCTTCCTCGGATCCAACTCTGAACTTCTCGGAGATCTTGAATCCTGGGACTCTGAAACCACATGTTGGACAGGAGAAGGAGGCAGTATTGGTTGGGCAGTTGTGCTCACGGATCTGAGAAGGTACAGAGCTGGTAGGAATCCCATCCAGATTTGATCCCTTAGGAATCTCTGCATCATCCTGTCCATGTTTTCCTCTGACAAGCTCCTTGAAGACCTAGATGAAGTTGTGGACACTGGCCTAGAGTACTTTGTCGACATTTGCAATAACTGGGAGGGTAAAGCCACAGACAAAGATTTTAATACAAATTCTGGCGTATGGTCTCTACTCATTGGATCCAATGATTGGGGAACCGAGAAAGAGGTGGACGTAAGAGAAGAACTGGTATTAGGGGCAGAGCCAGTCAGATCTGTGGGTAGGTGTGGATCCAAGGGCTGCCCAAAAAGCCTGCTCTGAGACCTTTCATAACTTTTCAGGTGGTTCTGATGACGTCTTTGGCGATTTGGGATGTTGTCTTTTTCTCGGCTCTGAGACCAGTGAAGCTGGTTTTGAGGAGGTTTGAGCACCACCTGGAAGTAATCCTTTCATGATCAGCTTGTTTCTGTGGTTGGAAGGGGCCCTAGAATTAAAAGTAAAGCAAACAGAGCATGGGGAATGAAGGTGAGCCATTCCTAAACAGTATACACACTTCTTGTGGGCATCAGAATTAGGAATCTTATGCTCACAAGAAGTGCACTTTTTAAAACACGTAGGTTTTTCTGACACAATCTTCTCTGACATAGAAGGCAGTAAGAAGACGGTAAACCCTGGAAAGGAAAAGGGTTTCAACAATACTAAGTTTAACCCGAAGGTTAAAAATATAAACTACAACAACTTTGACCTGAAAGAGTAAATGGGAAAAAAACAAAAAATTAACCACCTTTTTTTTTATATGAAAAAGTAGAAAATTTAATACCAGTCAAGTACCACAAGTGGTATGAGAAAAGTATGGAAACAAAAAAGTGGAAAGCCCTAATGCCTGCAAACAGCTGAGGGAGGAAGAAAGACTGGAACTAAGTTTAAAAGTAGTTATAATAACAAAACAACACCAGAATTACAAAGAAAAGTTATCAAAAAGACACTCTTACACTTGAGAAATTGGATCATCTGTCTTGTGGTAATGGTGGCAAACGAGATCTGAGGAGTTGGGGATATAATGGAGCATTATGGGTATAGGGAGAAACTCGAGATTTGGATCCGAAATCTTGCATATGCGGCTGAGTCGGATCTAAAGATCGGATCCTAGACCCATTTGTGAGGAAGAATGAAAATAACATCAACAGATTACGTTATTTAAAAGTGTGTTAGAGCACTGAACTAGCCTAGAGGACAAGTTAAAGGTGCTAATGCCAACAGTCTGAGAGCATATGAAAAGGGAGCATGGAGCACTGACTGTCCACATTTAAGTTCCTAATAGATGATATGTTACTAAAACCCAAGAATTAAGAGATGCAAGAATTTCTACTAAGTAATAACAGAGACAGTCTCAGAACAACTTGGCAAACCTAATCTGCTTAAACATCTTACAAAAACCAACTCATGGAAAAAAAACAAAAGTTGTTAAGAAGTCCTGCAGGATCCCTGAAATACAAAGGAATGAGAACTGAGAAAAAGCAAAAAGGATGATATGGTTAAGG
The DNA here is from genome assembly GCF_019279795.1 of Protopterus annectens. Taxonomy (NCBI): domain Eukaryota; kingdom Metazoa; phylum Chordata; order Ceratodontiformes; family Protopteridae; genus Protopterus; species Protopterus annectens. Next base: position 851,806,146 of record NC_056730.1, read on the forward strand.
ATTATCAAAGAATCTACCTGCAAATAGAACAGTCCTATAGTTTTGTTTCCGAAACCAGATAGAAACATTAGGTTCTGCCACGGCTTCAGAAAACTTAACAGCTTATCTCCATTGGACAGTTACTAGTGCAGATAAGCTGAACGAACAGCTAAGGAGACTAGGTTTTTAACCACCACAGATTTAATTGACGGCCACTGGCAGATTCCCCTGATATAGGAAGCTAAAGGAAAAATCCATCATTTTCAACATCTGACAGCCTATTTCAATACAAGGTCCTCCCATTGCATTCATGTGGCTACAGCAACATTTTGACTAATGGGTAAGGTACTTAAGCCTAACACCCCTTAAACTGCTGCCTAGGCAAATTAATTATCTATTCTGAAGACTAGGGCTCACAACTACTCAAGATTCAAACTTTCTTAGACTTCTGTAAGCAACCAGACAGGACTTCTAGTGCTTGCCCTAATACTAAAACTGGCATGATGGAAATGAGATACTTGGCTTAAGTAACAGGGAGGAATATCATGAAACCCCAGAAGGAGAAAGCAAAAACAGTAAGAGACTGACCAATGCCACTAACCATGAAGCAGATTACAGCTTTTTCAGACTTGGCTGGCTATTAAAGAAAATTCATGACGCAGTTTGCCAAAACTGTATGTCGTCTAAACAACATAAGGGTAAGATACCCACCCAAGTTCAAATAGTCTGTAGAGACTGCCTTCCAACACTGAAAGAATTTATTGTGCTCTAAACCCATGCTAGCATACCCTGAATTTACTAAGGCCTTCACAGTGTACACAGACATGCCAGGTGTGGGCAATATTGGGTGAGGAGCAGAATCTTGTTTGTTACATATGCAGAAAACTAGACCAGCGACCAAATATTTGGACATCATGCATGAGTGCTTGGCCATTGATTGGACCCTTGGATCCTTACGTTATTATCTGCTAGGTAGCAAGCTTATCCTCATCACTGACCACAACCCGTTACACTGACTCCACCAGGAAAACCAGGGCAATGCAAAGCTGAATCCAGAACCAAACAGTTTGTGTTTGGCTGTATTCAAAACCTAAGCCTATACAAGTTATTGTAAGTGATTTTGTTTTAGACCACAGATGTTACTTTTATTTGGGAGAAAACAGCTTTTTGATTAAGTTCTGTAAATAAAACTGTTTTCAGAAAAAAAAAAGAAAAGTGTGTCAACTGCATTATTTTCCACAATACTTGCATGAGGTTTATCTTTTCTGCTGTGTAGTACAACCTGTAATCATTTTCAAGTTCAAGCACTAACACACTAAAAAGTAGAAAAAACAGGGCTAGCATTGGTACCCAAGAAGAACCAATATTCGTATGAGTTTAACTATATAAAAAGTGTATCTTATGTGGAAAAAGTAGTCACAGTAAAGTTTAACCAATACAGGTTTCATTACTTATTCTCCATATTCAAAGTAGGCAGTGCATCACAATATAAACAGTATTATTAAGACGAGATGAAAAAAATTACAGTCAAGTACATTCAAACCCAGAAAAGTCCATAAAATTATCTGTGTTAAACAGATATATTTCCATTTTTTCCCCTCAAATAATTTTCTAAGAGCAAAAAAAAAAAAGAAAAAAAAGAAAAAAAAAAACAAAACAAACAGACGAGCATAATAAGCACAGCATGAGAATTCTGTAACAATAATGATTCACTCTGTAATAATGTAATAACAGCTACCAGGTGAAAGAATAAACATTAATGAGAACTTGTAAACTAATATTCTGTATCACTTGTGTGTGCGTCTGTGTACTGAATCCACTCAGACAAGGTTAACTGTTGATTACAGTACAATAGTTATTGTCTTTCTTAAATAAAAGATGATGCAGACCTTTTTAAGATTTCTGTCTAGAAGTTTTGGAAAACAAGATAAAGTATACACAAATTTACAATACCTTTTGTTCTCTGAAAGTACAGAACTATCAATGAATAACTTTAACAGCATAGCTACACAGGCAAAACTGAATCATATACACAGCAAAACTAAGTTTTGCTTCTAATCACTTCAAGATGTATGAAAGAATGCATCCCTATAATACAACTAGCTTTAATTGTCCACTCCTTCGTGAACCTGATGAGATGTTTTGTGTACAGTAGCATGATTTGTGGGATAAGGCTGTGGAGCTATTTTAAGTTTTCAGTAAAAATGTCTACTAGCCAATAGACAAGTTCTAATAGAGTGGTAGTGCTGGGCTACAAACGCAAGTATTTTCAGAATTTTCCTCTTTTTATGTAGAGTTTTGAACAGTATAGTAGTCCATTCCAAAATGAAAGATTACACTCCACAGGAACATCCAACATCTATAATTTAATATGCTATGGAAATCACTTTGACCACGCCTAAGCAGGTCTCCTAACAAACCATTCCAGTCACTGCTGCTTTCAACAAACAAATTTGAATAAATAAATGGCAGTCTTAGCAGCTGCAGTGGCATGCAAGTGTCTGTGTTTTGGAATCAGTTTAATCTGTGGGCCACAGTAAAAAAAGACTTAAGTTGTGGATCACAATTAATAAAGAGTTGAAGGAATTCATTTGGGAAGGGAAGAGAGCAAGAGTTAAGCGGGTACGTTGATTCTCCCAACAGAACAAAGTGGTTTAGGACTGCCTGATTTGAAGGGATACTTTATAGAGACATGAGGTTAATATTGATATATATAACACAAGCAGAAGGTTATACATCAAAGTATAAAGGGCTGATGCAGGGTAATTCAAGAAGCAAGCAGAGAATAGGATGATGCAGATCCTTAAGGAGAATAACCATACAGAATATTATAATCATAAAATAGTGGAAGTACTAGAAGAACTAAGCCAAAATAGAAATGGAGAAGGGCAATTTAATCAACAGGAATGACTGCAAGTAGGGGTATAGAAAGCAGGCAAGAAAGGACTGGAATTTACTAGAGAAAATGTGCAAATGACCAAGGAATTGGGAGCAAATAACAAGACATGGGGTAATGGAGTGGGATGAGGCACAGCAATAGTTAGGATTGGGAACAAATTTTGGGGGAATATGAAGAGATGGCAGACTTTAAAAAAATCCGTACAAAGTCCTTTGTTAGAAATGTTGGGGAATGAAATGGTTCTTTTGAAGTGGGATATGGGATTTTACTTGCTTTGACATAGTGAGGTCTTGATAAGATTAATGTTATTGACTGCCCAAAAAAAAATAAATAAAAAAAATAAACCTAAAAAATGGAAATCAAATCCTAAACATACTGAAGTAATGAATACTGTCAGGGAGAAAAAATAACTGGAGGTGGGATCTTTGGAAATGGAAAGGAGCAAAATACATAGAAATAAATATATTTTGTGGAAATAATGCATGCAGAATAATGTTCAGCAGGAGGTGTGAGGTTTAAAGGAAGGCAGGAATTGAGTACTTTATGTTGGAGTTAATGATAACTTTTACAAAGAAAACATATACACAATGCATAAAAATAATGAAATGCTGCTATGTCTTCTTTTCTATTAATGTATATCAATGTAACTGTTTTAAATGTGAGGATTTAATAAAGCTGTTTCAAAAGATACAGTGTATGTCAAAGCCAGTAGAGAAGAGACTTTTTGCATGAGCTAAAACCCAAGAAGAGATGCTGCGATATGCACTGATATCACTGCGACAAGGTAAACAATACACTTAGTGTGCACAGTAGGAATACAGCAGGAAGAAATCAGTTGTAGGAGTAATATTATGCTAACAGCAGCAGATGTATAGGAAGAGAGTACAGCAAGAGCTAGTGATGAATTTAGAGCATTGTACAGAGTAGAAAGTGGGCAAATAGTAGGCAGTTAATTACACAGTACAAGCAATTTAGGAGAATTTCAGTTGTGCAGAGAGAATACAGGATGCAGAGAAAGCTTTCAATTAGAATGCTGAGGAGAGGAACAGACACAACTTACAGACAGAACAGTGATTATGATGGGTGGAAACTGAAAAAGTGTATAGCTAAATTTCCTAACCAGGAAATAATAGGAGTAGCATTGGTTGTAGGAAGGACATAGTAAGGAAGAGTTGCTACAGGTGAGGTTATATACATAACTGAAGGAACTGGGTTTGTATGTGTTTAACAGGCAATCTAGTGGGACTTGATTGTGGGAGGGAACACGTGAATACAAGTGTGGTATACTGTGGTGTGGCTGGGGTGGAAGAGGAATGGACTGAGAAGCACTTCCTATGTCAGCAGAAGTCAATCATTCTGAGCACGTGCAGAACAAAAAGAGGCCAGAATTACTGGGAAGAATGAAACAGCAACCAAGTACAGTATGAGCTTAAATGAAACCAGGGAAACTATAAAAATTATAGGGAAGAGTCCGCAGTTTACTCATGTAACTAAGTGCAGACCTGATATACTGTATGATATTCTACACAAGAAATGTACAGCTACTAGGGAATCTACAATTCAGGAGTCAAGCAAAAAGTGTGTGTGTGGGGTGGGGGTGGGGGGGGGCAGCACAAGTAGGACCTTTTGACTGTACAGAAAGTATAAATTAATTACAACCACAAGTTGATAACAGTTCAGTGTACACAGAAGAAAATGAAGTGGTGGTTAATATAATAACCAAGGAGGAGAACCTGTCCCATACTAGTGTAATTTTGATACTTCTGAGGGGTTAGATGTGTGCAAGATAAGTGACTACTGGGTCACTGTTAGGGGCATGATACGACTAAGCAGGGCTGTTTACGAGAAAGAAATGAAGCATAGTTTTAAATGATAATACAGCTACACGTTATGCAGCAGTCAAAACTTGCAGATGAGAAAAACAAATCAAAGATAAGCAAATAAAAACAAGCTTCCTGAAAATGCATTTAGACAGAGTAACAAAAACAAATGAAATTACACAGTCACCGATTATACTGTCAGTGCTTGCATCTAAGCACTCTCCAAAATCCAACTCAAATAGGTCATAAGAATCCATCGCCAAGATGCATATAAAGATTACAAAACAATTACTGCAGTTGCACCTAAACATTTCAGCAAAACACAACATCTCACTCACTAAACAAGTTACAGAATTTCTATCCTGTATAATTTCAGGTTTTCACAACTCATTAAATTATCTAATCTCTTTACTTTTATACACACTTTCCATTAATTCATATTTCTAGTATGTACTGGTTGATATCCAGTTATGGTTAGCCTCAGAAACAATTACACTTACAATATCTGTTCATACAGTCAACCAATAGTAAGCACCAAGATTTCTCTGATTTTCTCTCTCTTTTTGTACCACAAAAGGACCTCATTCTAAACTGGGGTTTTAATTATCTAGAGATCAACCGGACAATTTGTTTTTCGAATCTGAGATTTGATTTGACTCTGTTATACTTCATAATTTGCCTCAATTCATGTACCTACATGGGGCAATAATATTCTTTATTTAGTTATTACTATGAACACGAAATTTCCAAGGTTCATGTTAATCTCAGTTTGGATAATTTAATCCATAACTCCTTGTCACTCAAATTTTCATTTGTTAAAATATTACTACCTCATGTTACTAAAATGTATGATTTCAGTTTTGTATATTTCACTAATTTATATGACTATAGGTTCCCCTAATTCACTATCAATCCAGAAGGATGGTGGTTACTCACATTCTACAACATTTTAAGGAGGAAACTTCCCATTCTTGCTGTAACAGAAAATGCAGCAAGGTAAAAAAATCTGGTGGGACACCAATCCACATAAATTATACAAAGACAAGAAACTGGTTTACAAAAAAATACAAAAACAACCTATATACAAAGAAAAGAAGCTGGTTTACAAAAAAAAAAAAAATACAAAAACAACCCATCTTCAACAAAGAAGAATAACTTAAAATGATTAAACAAGAAATGTTCTGCATTGATAACATAGAAAAACATACTTTTCAAGTGAAAATATCCTGCTCCATTTCAAGCAAGAGATAATTTTAAATGTGTTAGCCATACTTCAAAGAAACCTAATTTAATTACATCTATATCATCTAAGAGTAAACTACCAACAAATCTTAAAGAGATGGCTGACAAATTTAATTTCTGCTACTTAGATACTGTATCTGTTGACTGTGACAGCTCACACACTCGATCCAAATTGTTACCTAGTTATAACTTTCAGTGTCCACTTATCTCCAATGACTTACTACCTAAAGTTTTACATACAACAGGAACTAAAACATCTATATGGCCACATCACATTTTCTGCGGTGTTAATTAACAGTATAAGGGAGATAATTATATACTTTTTGTACTAGATATTTAATATAATGTTTAAAGAATGTGTTGTTCTACCTTTATGGACACAATTTATTGCCTCTCCAATATTTAATAGGGTGACAGACTGAATTTCAAACTACAGACCTATCAGTATCCCTTTAACTGTATGCAAATGGTAGGAAAAATGCATTCTACAATTAATGTCAAACCCTTACACTATTACGGTTTGACTGACTTACATCAACATGGGTTTAGTCAGGGCAGATTGACTTTAACAAACTTAGTCGAATTCTATGACCAAGACTCCTTGGCTATTGGCCAAGGCTTATATGGTGGTGTTGTCTTCACAGAGTTTGCTAAATCTTTTGAGTCACTTTCACACAAGTCGTCACTGATGTCCCATGACTGTAAAATTACAATCCCTATGCAATCAATTGGGTAAACAACTGGCTTACTAGCAGAATACAAGGCTCCTTTTCTGATTTCTTACCAGTAATGTTAAGAATTACTCAAGGCTCAGTCTTTGGACCATATATTCTCAATTTAATTATTTCAACATGCCCTACAAATATTTCCAAACATGGAGACAAATGCAAAATATTTTTTAAGTTACAATGCAGAAGGAATCTTAACAATTAATGAGCTTCTAAGTGAATTCTGTAACAAGGCAGGAAGGACAGGTTTAAGACTTACTCTTAACAAATCCCAAATAATGTATTTTGAGCCACCAGTATCAATCATGATGTATTACTTGACGGGGAAACCCTACTTCAAATCTGGGACTATAACGACCTGGGTATTCTAATAATTCCAAATGTATTCTGTACCAGTCATGTTAACTCAATTCAAAACAACATATTCTGTACCAGTCACGTTAATTCAATTTGAAACAAAGCTATTAAAGTCATTGAATTCATCTTAAAATCAACAACTATCCAAAACCAAAAGCATCTATTACCTTAATATATGTCATCTAGAACTTGGACTCAGTACAGTGTAAATATATTAAAAAAATTCCATCTGTATGAAATCTACGTCATAGTGATAGGTGTAAGGCACTGAGATTATTTTCTATCCACTACTGTCACATGAGGGGTAGAGCAGTGCTTGCGTACAATATTTACAATGATGAGTTCCTACAATCAATTTTAAGCATTTTCTACAATCTATTTTCAACATTTCCTTATCTATCATTTCCTTATATTAACTTAAGATCACACAGACATAACATCAAACTTCAAGATACCATACTGTAATAAGAACATGTAGAGCAAATACTTAATCGTGGTTTCCAGGCTTTGGAATAAACTACCTCCTGATATTAGATTATCCACTACTATCTCCTCTTGGCACTTGAATGAGATGAGATATAAAACATCACCTTTAATGAATTAGTGCTTGCTGACAGGCTTCAGACACTTTTACAAGAAGCTATGAATTCTTTCAGATGTAGGACACTTGCACATATAAATTATTACTCTAAAAATATTAGCTGTACAAGACTTTTTTTTTGCTAAGGACTGAAACTCTATTAGCTCTATGCTTCATACATTAAAAATTGACAAAGGTAAAAAAAAAGTGGGGGGAAAATGGCACATATCTACAACTTTGCAACATAAACCAGAAAATAAACACACTATACTGCAACATGTTTCAGATGAGATTTCAGAAGCCAATAGAAAAAATGAAAAAAAAAAGCTAAAGGAACAAGGATGAATAAGGATGAATTTTATTTAAAAAAATGAGATGACCTCCATCGTGCAATTAACAATTGGATAAATCAATTAATACCCTGTTACCTTCCTTTTGGGAGAAAGAGAACATATTTACAGATGTAGAACTACTGTAACATTAATATTTATTGATATTTGGTAACTCTACCACATGTCATAGCACACATTTCATGTACGGATGTCCAAGCAATTAAGCCTTTTGTATCATATCCTAGTTTAATGTTCTGTGGGTTTTGAATCTACATCCAAACAACCCTACAGAAGATCAACAACTAATCAAGCCCACCTACTTTTTTAAAAAAAAAGCCTTCTGCATCTGGCTCCAGTCCTCCATGCAGTTTAATCTCACAGAGTCCCTCGGTTAACTTAGAGACTTATCACAACTTTGTATGACAGGGCTGCCCCAGCATCCTGTCTATAAGTATCTCCTTCCATCAACTCTCTTACCTTCTTCATATAATGTACATGATTTCCTAATTCTGTTAACCCCATTATTCTCCTAACTGCACAATAAACCTTTGTCATGTATGCACATTGTCCCCCTTGTGTCCATGTGAAAGCACCCAGCACTTTCAGCCTTTCCTTATAATATAACCCCACCCTAATCATCTTACTGGCTATCTCAGCAAACTGTCTAGTAAATACTTTTTTTTTCACATTAAGGCTTCCAAAATTGTATAAAGTATTATAGGCATGGTCTTAAACAACAACATATGATGGGCAAATTTTATCTGCCTTCCTTGAGTCCAACCCATTTAAGCACAGGGCAAGATATTCAACTGCATTATGCCACAGCTAGTATACATTGTACAGGAGAATATATTTGGGTGCAATTAACTTGCACAGCTTTTCTTCCTCCTAATTCTCTCAGATCTCTTTTGCAGTAATTCTGTAGCAAAACATGTCCTTCTGTCAGTTACAGCAGCCCTTGTACCACTTAAAATTCTCTCTGAATATATGCCTGAATGTGGACAACTTAAGTACTCTGTAGTACCATGACGTGAGGAATGCCACACTGTCATTTTGCTAACAATACAGAAATGGTCAATTATGTGCCAATGTGTAGGCTATCATTCAACCATTATGTTCTGCAGCAGTCTGCGATGGTGATGATCTCACAGGGTGTGTAGATATGGTGAGAGACAAAGATTTACCAACAATGGCAGATAACTCAGCAACTGCTTCAGCAGCAGAAACAACAAACAAGTTCTTACTGAATCAGTTGATCTGTGGATGAGACCCCTCCCAGGTGGGTATGTGACTGAGATTACCCTTCCTTCTGCTCCAATTCAATTAGTTTTCTATGATGACCTCACATACACAGACTTACATATTTCATCACAATGTGTCACCAGACAGTATGCTTAACCAAAAACTCACCAGTTAACCTAACCACTGAGGATGCACACTTCTTGGAAATCACAAAGACGACTGAACATTTGACATCTGCAATGTTACAAGGGGATATAAATATATACTTGCCTAAACAAGAACTCAGAGGTTTTTAACTGCAGCATTACTGGCACTGTAGTAGCTTTATGTAATAAACTAAGCTTGCAATATATAACTGTTTTTGTCCACTCCCAACTGGCCACCAAAGTCCTACGCCCCAGGGAAGCACCTTTATGTCCATTCAGTCCACTGGTGCAAGACAGATGAGCATCTGTGAGTGGGCAGCAGTCATTCTGCTAGAGACCATTTTTTAAATCTTAAACCCTAACACTCTTGTGAGTTTGCCTCTAACATCTGTAAGGAGGCATGCAATAGGCTCACATGTGTTGTCCAGGTCACTGCATGTGATACAACCAAAAGTCTCCTATGCAGACAGTATCCACGAGTGACCCTAGTTTCCACTAGTGATTGCACTGTAATGTGTGCCTCGACAAGAACCTCAACCCTGCCCCCTATGAGAGTTGGGAGGGCTCTGCCCTTCACTACTCACCCCCACTCCATTCAGTATCAAAGTCTGGTTACCTGGACTGCAGACAAGCCTCCCTCCCCCTATGCCAAAGAGCTGTACAAGTTTACAATATTAAAATGCTTTTAAAATATGCTGATTGCTGTCAAAAGTCTCCATTTCTTTCAGTCTCTTGCATAATACTGATGCTTACATATCTTAAAGATACAATCAGAGAAAACACTGGACACTTTCTACTAAAGGTCGCAACTCTCTAATGAATTCCAAAATGTAGCAACAAATGAAGGAAAGTACTTCATTCAAAAACATTCTAATTTCTCGTTCACGCACTTTCAAAAAAGTATCTACAGTTGGCTGCATGGGAGGAACATAGGTGCTTGGTTGTCAAATACCTGTTGCTGCCTTGCCATAAAACATTTCTATATAGGAAAAATGAATTACAAATTAAAAGAAAGAATATTGAAACACCTGTCAGCTATTCGTATTGGAAACATACATAATGCACTTTTTCAGCATGTGAAACAACATTCAGATCACAGCTTTTCTTTTATGGTTCTGCAGAAGGTTATAATGGGAGTTAGGGGTGGATATTTAGTTAATCTGACAGAACACACTGAGATGAAATGGATAACAGAATTTGCTGCAGACCGTCCACCAGGTTTAAATGGTGTTATCCCTTTAAAACCAGCCCTTAAAAAGAGGTGGGTTAAATATAATTTCTGATTGGATGTGCTTTTTTACAAATGTATATATAATACAGTTTTAAATGTAACCATTTGTCTGATGAAGGTCTTTGCCCGAAAGCACTAATGTTTTATTTCTGTCATTTGTTTTTTAAAAGTTTTAAAATGGCTTGCTGGTTGCAAGCACTCTCTTCATTTGTTGCTATGCTTTAAAGATAACTCAGTAAACTTCAAGAAAGACAAAAGAAAGGTAGAATAAGTTAAACTCATATTTGGTATAAGCAAGTGCATGCATGTTCTCAGTATGGTTCCTCGTCCTTTGTACACACAAAAACTACTTCTTTGCAACTTTAAATAACTATTACTGGTGGAAAGGTTGAATAATAAATTAATGAACAGAATATGTGGTGCCATGCAACTTTTGAATATACTATTTGTAACGGGCTAAGTGTCATGAAAATGTACTTCACTTCTGACTGCCCCACATATTTTTCGGGGGTTCATGCCTCCGAGACTTCCCAAGTAAAAAAGATAATCTAGACTCTCAGTGAATTATAGAAATACATGGAGTTAAAATGTCTTTTGACTTTCAAGACTAAGTTATGCTACCAAAGGAAAGCTTGATATTAGCTAATATTTTACTGTATTCTTCATTTAACTCTCATGTTTTCATTAAATGTCATATAATTACAATTTTATGTACGTTAATTTACTATTTTATGTATGTATAGTTATCATTTTTTGATTAACTGTTATATCATTACTAGTCTATGTACACATGTATATTTAGATAAATCTTGCATAACTTGCCGTCTACTCATTTTGTAAAATGGAGCATTTCTCCCCAAGTCTTTGCTGAAAATGGAACTTGCACCCAGTTGAACTTTCTCAGTAAAACAAAACAATAAATAAAAAATAAATAAAATATTTGTTGTTGCTATAGTTTGCTAAGAGCAGAAGGGCAAGGCCTGCAGAAGGAAAGTATTTTGTTCACACCTTGGTAACACTTTATAAAATCCAACAGAAAAGAAGTGATTTATTTCATCTCACAGACACACGCACACACATACACAGAGTAGCAGATTACAATGGGGTGACTGAGGTAGTTATATAGAGCCCATAGCTACAGGGAGGCCAATGACCAGCCAAGAAAATAATTTTGTTTTAAAAGTATTACCATATTCAGCACTACTAACTTTATTTAGTTAATGTATTGAAATAACAAACGAAAGCAATCAATGTTTCTCTAGTTGTTAACAAAACACTAAATGAAAAGACTCTGCAAGCACTTCAAGTACTTACTTTTACACACACTCAGTGTCTGTCATTTGTGCATACACATCATGGGCCAGTGAAGATACTCAGCTTAGATTACATATTTTACTCTTTTAAGTAAAGGAAAGAAAAATAAACAGCCACAGCACAAGCCTATGTAAGGTGCTGCAGTTTTCTGTTAAGGTGCCTTCCCATGATTCACTGGAATGGTGGTGAATAGAAAGCCAAAGCATATTATACAGTGTAGGTGGATCATTGTGGATCTTGCGAATTGACATCTGCAGTAACGCAAGGCTTGTTTTTTACATGCTGGCAAGACACCAGAATGGTGGTGGGGAATGTTACCTATAATCTGGATGAAAGCAAGTTGTGTGTGTGAATTCTGATGATAAAGGTTAGTGCATTTGTGTGAAATAAAATGAAATAACTACTTTTTTTTCGTAATACATTGGCATGGGGATAGCCATGTTGTGGACAAAAGCAATGCCTGTAAATGTGCTTTGGGTTGAGGTGGGACTGCTTGTGGGGGGAAGCTACTTACCTTTTTGTTGTCTTTTTTCAGTTAACCACCTGGATTTGCATTGATTACCATGCATTTGTGTGAATTAAGTTGGAATACTTATGGGCTGGCTACTGTTTACATGAAACAAAGCTACAACCATATAGTTCCTGAGTCTGCCAAAAGCTGTAAATTTTGCATTATACTTTTGGTTTGCTCTTCATAGCATTTGTGGTTGTTTGGTAAATTGTTGAGGATTGCAGTAATTAAATAATGACAAAAATCTAAGTTTCAAACTTCATATACTTCAGAAAGCACATGCTAAAGCAAAAATGCTTATTCTAATAGCTTTCTAAGTATATAATAATAATATTTACAATCTATCCTGATTTTGGGCTTTGGTGTCTCATTGCTTTTTGGCTTTGTATTGATTCTTGCGCTAAGAGATTGAGAGGTATTATTTTTGCCACAATCAGTTGAGGTGTACGTGAAAATGGGAGTATAACTGCTGAGTGGCTGTGGGGGTTGTCTGTGAATGAAAGTAAATTACATTTTTGTTGTCTGACCACTTTAAACAGTCTGGCCTTAGAGGACTACTGTGCATTTAAATGAAGTAAACTGTAATAATTTGGCTATGTTTTTGTGTGCAACAAACATGAAATACAGTATAGTGCCTATAATTATTATTTTTACCAAAACTCATGCATTTGAGGTGTACTCGGTCAATAATGGGGTTATGATTACTGAGTATGGGGACTGTCTTTGGATGAGAATGGCTTACTCTGCTGCCAAGGTCAAGTTATACAGTCATTAGTCTATCCTTGCAAGCCTAGTGTGCCTTTGTGCAAAGCAGGTTGGAGCTCATTACTTTGGCCATTTACTTTCACAATCGGATATCTGAGGTGTACACAGTCAAGTGGCTATAACTGATGGGTATGGACAATGGTGGATTATAATGACAGCAGTTCAAATAGTCCTAAATCAGGAAACTGCATCACAAAGACTACATACATTTATGCATGGTACCCCTCAAAAAGTGTGTAGGGATGATCCAAAGCCTGGAAACTGCCCAAGGTATGCAATCTACCACTGCACAACAACCTACACATAAAATAAACTACTTCTACAATAAAACAGCCTTGAATTATTTTTTTTATTTTTATTTTTTGTCGTGTGCTGGTAAAAACATGGAGATTTCACAGCATTAAAGACACTGGAAGGATAAACTGTCTCATTATAAAGTGCTACTATCACACCAAGACTTGATATTTTAAAACAAACAGTGCATGCTGCTGCAAAGACTCGCCTGTCCATTGCTGAGGATGGCATTTCTGTTTATCAGTTTTTTTCAGTTTACTTTTTGGGTCATTCTGTTTCCCTTACTTTGTACACCTACCTCAAAAGCTCTGTCCATCACAGTGCCATGACCACTGTTTCCGTGTACTGAGTAATCTGATGCATTACTTTTCTGCACTGAAACTGGAAGCAATACAAACTTCCAGACACATTCTGAAATACTAGTAACTAGCTTTCAGTTCACTGCATCTCACTAGCAATTAAAAGTATTTATTCACTCTTTGACTCATTCAAGTTTCACTTAGTGTTACTATTAGCCCACTGCATTGAAAAAGAAAAACAAACTTCCAAGCATAACTGTAAAGAATTAAGGCATACGATATGCTCCCTACAACAGACCTTGGCAGCTCCATTGTTCAGACTCCAGGAGCAGCATGCATATAAGGATTTACAGCCTTTACTGAACTCTTCTGCTAGAACTGGAGGCAACTGGGAAAGTTGGATTTGGCAGCTCTTGTAGCAGTGATCATTAAAATCAAAAATTGTATCACATATTTTCATAAACTCAATGAGCAAACATTTCTAGACATTAAATGTTCTTTAGATGAAACTGCTTCAAAGATTTACAACAGTTAAGGTAGACCTTAAGAGTACAAATGTTCTTAATTTGTCCAAGTGTACACTGTCAGAATCAGAGTTAGCTGTATGAACAGAGAAATGATATGTGAAATTGCAAGTGATTGCAATGTGTCCCCTTTATCCCCACATATCTTAATAATGATGCCATTGTCTTGGGAAAGACATTTTTTTGTAGTACTTTGAATATATATCATCTCCTCCATCATATTTGCTCTAGTCTCTTCAAATGGTTTCTGAAACACTTCTTGCTATTATCCTGACTACTCCAGTGGCACATTACATCTCATGCCATATATCTTATTTCTACAAACTACTATTGCAGCATTGGTGAAAGCAGGAGTTGTCTGATGGTGGTTATTTGAAAAGCAGGTGCCTAGTTACAAAATTTTCCATCATAATATACATCAGCAGTGTACTGGCCTTCCAAATGCATTTCACATCTCACCTAATTTTATTTATGTCAGGTGGAGGAGGTTGCATTTAGTTCTCAAGTGCTGTAATCTGTATGTAACCATCTCCACAGTCATGTGTGGTACTAATGGATTATGAAATCTCATGTTATATGTCCTGGTACAAACTACTGAGAAAATATTTCAATTTAGCAAGGCATACTTGTCGCCTCATAGCAAGATGTTGTCTTGTTCGATTCTCAGCTAGAGCGTCTTCTGTGTGGAGGCATACGTGAATGGGGCATGCCTTTGTTGAAGGTTGTGCGTCAGGGCTGGTAACCCGGTACGTAAAAATCCACTACCAATCATTAGCGGACTGGAGTTCCGCTGTGGCGACCCCTAACTGGGAAAAGCCGAAAGACACAAACACAAACAAACTGGTTAAGTTAGTACAGATCTAATACCTAATTAAATGACATCTGCTTAGCATGCTATATCCCATCACAATGTAGAAGGTATTCTTATTTAGGACTCATATTTGTATACCATTCTAATGCAATAATGTAATATAGTAACAATTAATTACTGTATACAAAACTAATTATGTTTTGGATTACAACAGAAATCCTATAACCCTGGTTCTGAAACAGATAAAACTTTAGAATCAGTAAGGCTCAAAAAAATCAAACTCCTGAAAAACATAAAAGAGTGGTACTGGACATGAAAAAGTAGGGGAAACAGTCAGTGTTAAAAGTTATTTTGCCCATAATATACATCATGCACACCTATAATCACACCTGTTCATTAAGTCATTCCCTTAATGCCATCTTAATTCAATTCAAGGTCTGAAATCGATGTTAAGGAAATTCTTCTGAGAAACTGTGAAAATGACTGGAAAGGAATATATATCTTTTACCATTTTTGTAAAGATGAAAGACTCTCATAGCTACATGTGTAACTGAACATAATGCTAATTCCATTCCAGTGCAGAGCATGCCAGTATTGAACATTATTTACTGACCTGCTTCTGATCTCCTTTAACAGTGACATATCCTTGTCGTAGCCAAATTCTCCTCCAAATGAACGAGGTAAGTTGACAATGTCTGCATGAGTTGCTATGAGCACAACCTGCAGTGGATTCTTCAGCTTTCCTCCAAATGCTGTCAAAAGAAGTAACAATTAGACGAGCAGTTTGTAACAAAAATCATTCTCTCTAAGACTTAGCTAATTATATTCTGTTGACTATGTTACATTTGATAAAGTGTAAATGCACTAAACACATATTCCTAACAATTTTATGTTTACTATAATACATTTGTAGCTTGCCAAATATACCAAACAGATATTACACCACTTCTGAAATCACTCCGTGCCACTACTGTCATTCTATCAGTCTGCTTACAGATTACATCTCTGGCTAAAATATAAAGCTGCTGTTTTTTGCACCTGCCTTTAAGACATTCTTAGTGTGTCCATTTACACCATCAGACAATTCATTTGTTTTTTGTTCCCTTTCTACTTCTTTCTTAATGGTTTACCCCAGTGTCCATGTCCACTGCACAGTCTACCAGCTTCTCCTACAGCCCCAGCAGTATCTCCATTCTAAGGTTGGGTCCAGCATGTAACCTAAGGGTTTCCTTCAGGGGGTTGGGGAAGGGTGTTTAATACCACTGACTGCTTACATGGGGAAATTTTTTAATTTATGATCTACCCCTTGATACCCCCTTCCTTCACTTCCCTGTTACATCTGACATGGATTACGCATCCCCACAGGGAACACCTAGACAAATGTGCCTCCTCTGATATGGGCATATCCATCCTCCCATGCCCGGGCCATATTAAGGGTTTTAGTCCTCTGCGCCATGGCACTGGCCACCATCAGAGAAGTCTTTGACAGAAATGCATACATAGTTATAATAAAGGTATCTCCTCCATCCATCTTTTTCTATGGCATTTGTTCAGGTAAACTTTAACCATATTAGTAAAAAAAAAAAAAAAATGCTAACACAATCTGATATGTAGCTAAAAATAAAGGCTTTCTACCTCAAACACCTTTCTACAACCAAGCACTACCCATGTAATTACCTCATCAGCTGTCTTAAGTGTAGTACTTACAAGTATTTACTAGTACAACCAGGTTCCTCTAAGCTTCTAGCCTGATATCCTAAGCAAAAAATATCACCCGAAACTGGTAGACAATCAATATAGCTAGACAAAACACAACCAAGCTTAGACTGTAATGCAACACATCACATCAAACATTGCTAAACTCAGATAAGAATGAGAAACACTGGTATCATACATGTCTGCTAATGTCAGACATGAACCTTCTATGAATCTGGAGTCCAGTCTCATTGCGCTTGTCTTGAGTCAGCTGATTTGAGCATTCTTTCCTCTGTGCTACCATTCAAATATTATAAATAGTGACAACAGGGTGATCGCAGCAGTTCATCGTTGCTTTCTGATGCAACTGCTTGTTGTAGCAGAGTGTCATTAAACCAAGTACAATAGTAATAACCACCACCCCTGAGGCACGCACACACACACATGCATGCACGCACACACATTTATTATAAAATGCAGGAAAATAAATGGGATCAGTACTCTCAGTTGTCAACATTCCTAACAGTACTGAACATTTTCACCAATACTTTATGTAAAAGGTAGTTTATTTTTAATGATCTACATTACTAACACTTTTACTACATAACATTCATACTTAAGAGGTATGAATGTGGGTCGACAGTACTTACACAAATAAGGAACCCTCTCAAGAGAGGGTTAAGTGGAAAAGCCACAAGGAGACCATGTAAAAAAATGAAAGGAACAGAAAAAAGGAAATATGAAAGTGACACAATTGACAGTGGCAAAGACAACAAGCTGCTTCTGTATTCATTAACCAAACATTAATGCAGGAAACAAGAAAATTAAAATGAAAGTTACTGTCAAGTGATGTAACAACAGCAGACCTTTATTTTACAAATAGGTTGAAACATTGTGCCCAAGTGACATATGTTGCAGTGTTTATTCACCTTAATATAATTAAATTACTGCAGTCTCTATATCACTGTAAAAACACTTCTAATTGTTAAAATAAATAATAATGCAGGACTATGTAGCTTATTTACAGTTTGTGACCAGGAAGATGCACTATGCTGTTAAATGTATTTCTTGCTGCATGTTGATGAAGTGAAATAGAAACACTTACCATTTAAATGATCAACAAACACTGGATATGACAAGCATAGTAAGATTGCCTTCACATTAAGATAATACTTAAATTTTAGTTAAGCAGTAAACAGAAAGGGAAGAAGGGAATGGACTTCATATTAACATCGATCAATGATGGCAAGCATCAGTCACTGCAGTACACTACATTCTCAGTTACAGATGTTACTCTAAGTACTTAGCATGAAGAAAGAACTCACAGCCTTCTGATAATATCCCATATTTCTAAAAAGTAAACCACTGACATAGTCATAGGTGTGTACTAGTCTAATGGCCCTGGAGCCTTTACAAACCTAGCCCATAGGATTACCCTGGCATTGTGCCACCCGACTTTAGTTCCTAGTACTTCTGTCGAGTACAGGCACTGGAGTGATCCCCGGTGTGAATTTTCTATTTTCCATCCCCTCATCAAGATTTCTCTTGAAGAGGGCCAGTGAGGTGCTCTGCTTGACATGTATGGGAAGTCTATTCCATAGCATGGGCAGTCTCTGGGTTATGAACCTGTCCCTCCAGCATGTTCTGTTGATTGTGGTAACGAAGTTGAGGTCTCTGGAGCGTGTGGTATTGAAGGATTGGGATTTCTTTAGATGCAGCATTTCTAACAGAGACAGGTCAGACATGGCTTTGTAAGTCAAGCAGAGATAACCTCTAAGTAGGCGATATGAGACAGAGAATAGTTGGGAGTTTTTTGAGTCTGTCCATATAAGACAAGTGTTTAAGGCCTAGGATCATCTTTGTGAGGTACTTTTGCGGCCTCTCCAGATGTTGCAGGTGTCTAGTGAGGTACATGCCAAATGGGGCAATGTACTTGATGACTGGCCTAATGAGGGAAGGGCAGAGGGAGACAATGACCTCTTTCTTCCTGGATGCAAAACCCTTAGTAATGAGATGTGCCACATAGAAGGACTTTCTGATCACAGTGGCAATGTGGTGGTCAAAAAAGAGGTTGCTGTCAACCTGTGTTTCCAGATCTCTTATAATGCCTTCTGTGTTCAGTGGACTACCATCAATGTGGTAATTCAAGGGGACTGGGTTTTTCCCAAGGGGGATGACGACACATTTTTTGGCATTGAGCTTAAGGCCATGGTTCTCATACCAGTCGTTGGTGTCATTGAGGCCTTTCTGTAGGATGTCAACATCACTTGGGGAGTTAACAATTTTATTTATTTATTTTATTTTATTTTACATTTGTTTACCAGGAAAGTCAGACTGGACACAGGTCCATTTTCAGTGGAGGCCTGGGGAGAAAAGCTCCACATTACAATACATTACATGAGAGTAAAAAGAAGTAAAACACACATACATATGGCATATACACACATCAGGACAACATGCTGGTGATTAACATACATACATATAGCAAATATACACACACCAGAGATTAACATTTCTTACAGTAGACAATCAGAGGTACATTTTTTTTCTTTTGCAGTTATAAGTTTTGTAAGGTAAATATATACAGGTTTGGAAGCTTTCAGGGGAGAAAACTGTTTATACATAGCTGTACCCTGACAAATTCTCTTGGTATGGATTAGCCTGGTGAGTGGCATGAGCATAGCCAGTTACTTAGATAGTGGGTTTTCAGGAGTTTTTTGAATTACTAAAGGAGGTGGTAGAAGTTATTTGACTTGGCAGTGTGTTGCAGGTTTTGGCAATGTTGTTGACAAAGAGGGACTTACCAGCTTCATTTTTATGTTTGATGACAGTTATGAGGTTCTGGTTACTAGATCTTAAGGCTCTAGAGGGAATGTGGGGCTGAATGAGGTGCTGAAGTGCTAGAGTTATCTCAGGAAGGTAGTAGAGTTTGTGTGCTATAGAGAGTTGACTGAGTAGAAGTATGTGAGGCAACTCAAGTCAGTTGAGTTGCTTAAGGGATAGACAGTGGTGGGACCTACATGAGGCTTCAGTAGCAAACTTGGCAATTTTGTTGTAGCAAGATTCCATTTTATTTAGATCAGTATGGCGGAGATTGGTCAAGATGGGAGAGGCACAGAGTAGGGTGGATAGAAGATGAGTCCTTGCGATGGTTACTTTGGTGCGTTTTGTCATAAACTGTTTGTTCCTGTAGAGGCGACCAAGTTTTTTATTAACTTTCTTAATGGTTTGCGCTATGTGGATGTCGAACCTCAGGTTATTGTTTATTTCTATGCCTAGAAATTAGTGTGTGTTGTTGGACTGATTTGAATGTTTTCTTTGGAGCTAATGGTGAAATTATTATTTAGGGGAGGAGCTCTGCCAGGGCTGAAAAGAATTAGTTAGTTTTTTTGGGGGATTAAGAAGAAGTTTGATGTTAGTGAACCAAGTTTTGGCTAGGGTGAAGTTATTTTGGGTAAGGGCTTGCAGTTCACTAACGGTATGGGCAGCACATATGAGGGTAGTGTCATCTGCATATTGTACTACTGAGGCAGTGGGAGAGGATGAAGAGATCTGATTTGTAAACAGAGAGAACAGCAATGGGCCAAGGATGGATCCTTGACGGACTCCTATGGTTACTGGTAAGAGGGCAGACAATTGGTCCTGCCATAGGACTGCTTGCTGACGGGCAGATAAGTAGCTCCCAACTTGCAATCATCTGTGAACTTTGTCAGCCAGAGTCCCTTTGTGTTGGCCTGGACTTCAGAGAAGTAAATACCAAACAGGAGAGGACCCAGGACCGAACTCTGTGGGACTCCACTCATGACTGGTCGGCAGTCTGACTTGGATTCAGCTACTTTCACACTGCGAGTTCTATCTACGAGCCAGTTTGCAACCCACCTAGTGATATAGGGGTTGATGCCTAGCTTGGTGAGTTTTTCTATGATTCCTGAGTGGGGAATGGCATCAAAGGCCTTGGCCAGATCAAGGTAGGCTGCATGAACCACCATGCTTTCATCCACAGCTCTGGTGACTGACTCAAAGAAGTCAACCAAGTTGAGCTGGCATGATCTACCCTTCATAAAACCAAACTGTGTAGGATCCAGAGTTTGGAGATTCCCTATATCCTTGTTTATTAGGTCCATGATGATGCGTTCCACAGCTTTGCATATCAGACTTGTCAGGATAATTGGGCGATAATTCTTGCTGTCTGTAGTCACTCCTCCTTTGTGCAGAGGGATGACTATAGCAGTGCGCCATTTGGTAGGGACAAACCCTGAGTTGAGGCTGTGACTGAACAGTGCACACAGGTGAGGTGCCAGTTCACTCTGTAGTTCATGTAGAACACAGCCAGGGATACTGTCAGGTCCCATAGAAGCTGCATTCTTGGCCTTGGACACTGCTGTTTTAATTGGTGCAGCAGTAATAGTGGGTGCCTGGCAATCTACTGGTATTGTGATTTGTCCTTTGGGGGGGGTGTGAGGGATAAAGTTATCAATGAATCTGTCAGCCAGTATATTGGCAATATCTGTTGGCTTGGTGTAGAAGGTATCATTGTGCAGTAGCTCAGAGCAAATCAGGGTATTGCTGTGGAGATTCTTTACATAACTATAGAAGGCCTTATAGTTGTCTTTACTATCTGCTGCAATTCTGTTTTCATAGCTAGCTTTAGAGGATTTGATGAGGGATCTCAACCTTTTGTTGAGGCTGATGAGAGATTTTCCAATCTTGGGACTTTGCCTTATTCCACATCAGTTTCCTCCTTCTGTTGTAGAGTTTGTTTATGACAGGAGACCACCAGATTGGCTTCCTTTTTTTGGAGGAGTGCATCTTGGTTTTATTGGGTATGGAGAGATCCATGCATTTGTGTACATGTTCGTACAGTGCATTGGTATATGATTTGGCAGTCATGCAACTATTCTCCATTTGCATGGGTGCCATGAAGTTAGTCACCTCTGTTTTTAGGAGCCCAAAGTTAGCTTTGGAGAAGTATTTCATGGTGGTTACCTTTGGGGGGGGGGGGGGGGGATTTCCAAGGTGATTAGTTTGTGGTCGGATCTAACCAGGAAGGAGTTGACTATTGGTGTAGAGCAATGGTCGCCCATGTTAGTAATGACCAGGTTAAGGATGTTGCTACCTCTAGTGGGGGTAAGAACGAGCTGGTCCAGAGCATTGGAATTAATGAATTCCAGAAAGCATTGGGCAAGTGTATTGGTACGCAAGTAGTTTTTCCAGTTAATGGAGGGGTAGTTGAAGTTGCCAAGTATGAGTGTGTTAGATTGGACCCTAATATTCTCCAGGGTGCTTAGGAACGTGGAGTGTGAGTCATGGGACATGGTTGGGACTTGTAGCAGGCTACGACCTGAATAGTTGTCTTACCCAATGTTAGCTGCACCTGAAGTATCTCCGATGCGTTATGTTGGGCTACCAAATCTGGAGGTGTGCTCATCCTTTATGAATATGGAAACACCACTGCCTTCGGAGCTTCGGTCTAAATTCTGGGGCCGAAAGGTGTGGAATGAGTTATAGCCTGGTAGTGCAGGGGTGCTTTCTGTTGCTTTGAACCAGGTCTCTGTTACACAGCACAAATGTCGATGTTCTCCATTTTAAGGAGTGCTTTGAGTGAGTGCATTTTGAGATTTAGACTTCTAGCATTGAGCAGCATGACTCTCAGATTGCATTTGTTTGTAGCTGTTACGGTGGTAATTTGGTCTTTGGAACACTGCCTATAAAAGGCACTATAGTGGTGGCAAGAGTCTTGGCCAATATCCGGAAGCCCAAGGGTGACAGATGCAGGCCATCTCTGGCAAAGCATCGATGTCTGTCAGTCATGTCATCCCAGGCAGACAGATACTGGATCCCCTTAGAATGACACCAGAAACTTAGCCAATTCTTGAAATAGTACAGTTTTGTACCTACCATAAATGTAGATGTCCGAGAGGAATGCATCTGCAGTCTTTACAAATGGGTTGTCCTGTCGTCAGGCAGCCCTTCGGTTGGCCGGATTCCAAAGTCTGGGTCTGGCTTCGGCTGGTGTTGCACTTCACCCGACGTCATTGCAGCAGTTATTCGGGTATAAAGGCATCAGCCGACGCCATTTTCCTCAGTGTTTCTTGCCCCAGATGCCAGGTGCCCTCTTGGATGGCTAAATTTGGATAAATGCCAAAGTTTCCAAATAGTAGAGAGCAAACACATAAAATAAGCATGTATGCACATATATACAAACAAATACACCATAATAGATCCCCCCCAAGCTAGCTGTAGATTGGCAAATACCCTAGGAGTACCTCAGAGGGGAAGGAGGGTGGGTAATCCTGACTGCAGATGCATTCCTCTCGGACATCTACATTTATGGTAGGTACAAAACTGTACTATGTCCTTCAAGGATGCATCTGCAGTCTTTACAAATGGGTAGAATACCATAGCTAAACTAGGGGAGGAGGAAAGGAGAAGAAATTATGGTGTAGTTAGGATCCCTTGTAAAACAGCAGTGGCAAACCCTGCTCGGGATCTAGAGTATAAAGGTAAGTTATAATGCTTGGCAAATGTATGCACGGAGGTCCAAGTAGCAGCCTCTATAATGTCCTTGGTAGCCACTCCTCTTAAGAAAGCTGTGGTAGTGGCTGTAGCCCTTGTAGAATGAGGTCTTATGTTCTGTGGAGTTTGCTTTCCATGGTAGGAGTAACAGAATCTGATGCAATTTCCTATCCACTTGGAGATTGTCTGTTTTGAAATTGCTTTTCCTTCCCTTCCTGTTGCATATGCTACCAGAAGCTGGTCAGTTTTTCTATTGCCCTTGGTTCTGTCCAGGTAGTAGCGTAACTGTCTATGTACATCCAAAGTATGCAGCAGTCTTCCCCCCCTGTTCTGTGGATTGGGGAAGAATGTAGGTAGGTGGATAGCCTGGTTTAAAGATACTCTGGATACCACCTTAGGCATAAATGTAGGATTTGTTCTCATGGACACTCTGTCTTGATGGAAGATTAGGAAGGGTTGTACTGCCATTAAAGCCTGTAGCTCAGAAACCCTTCTTGCTGAGGTAATTGCCAGCAGGAAAGCAGTTTTCCAGGATAAGTGTTGAAGTTCTGCTGTTGCTGCTGGTTCGAAAGGGGAGTGTCAATTTTTCTAGCACAAAGTTCAAGTCCCATGCTGGCAACGGTGGTTTCCTAGGAGGTTTTACATTTTAATTCCTCTCAGAAACTGCCTGAGTAGAGGATGCTTGAGAAGACAGGGGGATCGAAGCTGTATTCTGCAGAAATAGCTGATGCATGTATCTTGATGGAGGAATAGGACAGGCCTGTATGGAAAAGCTCTGCCAAATACTCCAGGATGTTGGCTATGTCTACCTTTGAAACATCTTTTCCCCTTTCAGTACTCCAAATGAGAAATCTTTTCCATTTTCCTGCATAGTTCCTTCTTGTTGAAGGTCTGCGGGCCTCAAGGATAATGTCTTTAACCCTTTGGGATAAATCTGGGTTAGTTGTTCTTATGTAATGTTCCAGGCAGTCAGCTGCAGAGTTTTCAGGTTTGGATGCAGGGTGTTGTAGCCGCTCTGAGTTAACAGCAATGGGATCAGGGTAGTGTCCACATTTGTCCCGAGACATGCTCCTCAGTAATGGGTACCAATGTTGTCTTGGCCAGTCTGGAGCTATCAGAATGATCCTTGGACGTTCCTCTTTGATTTTCAATAGCACCTTGTGCATCAAAGGAAGAGGTGGGAATGCATATGCTGTCAGGCTTTTCCAACTGAAGGATAGAGAGTCCACCTTCCAAGCAAGTGGGTGGTATGTTCTTGTGCAGAATTTCTTGAGCTGGTGATTGAGCGGGGATGCGAATAGGTCTATCTGTGGTAGTCCCCATTTCCTTGTGATGGCCTTGAAGATGTCCGGGTGTAGCATCCATTCGTGAGCATCCGAGGTAGTTCTGCTTAATATGTCTGCTAGGATGTTTTCTTTTCGGTACAAAATTGCTTGTAACTGAATGTTGTAGCTCAGAGCCATATTCCATAGGTCCAGTGCCATCCGGCATAGGGGGTATGAATGAGTGCCTCCCTGTTTGTTGATGTACCACATGACTGTGGTGTTGTCTGTCCTTATCATCAATTGGCCTTCTTGGAGGAATGGTCTGAAATTCTGGATTGCCAGTTTTACTGCCAGCATTTCCTTTTGATTTATGTGCAGGTGCAGCTGATCTTGAGTCCATAAGCCTTGTATGCACTTGTTCAGCATGTGGGCCCCCCAACCGAGGTCAGAGGCATCCGTTGTGATGGTTTGGCTTGGTTGAATGCTGTGGAAGGGCAAACCTGGGTTTGACTGACATGCCTGAGCCCACCATAGGAACTCTTGTTTCAGGCATGGGATTAGAGGTATTTCGGTTTCTAGGCTGTGCCTGTGTTGAGACCATAGGTTCTTCAGGTACCACTGTAGCTTTCTCATATGTAGTCTGGCATGAGGGACCATGATTATGCAGGATGCCATGAAGCCCAAGGCCTGCAGTACTTTCCTTGCTGTTAGTCGGCTCTGTTTTGTTAATGCCAAAAAGTAGAGAGGAAGTTGTTCTTGCTTTTCTGCAGTTAGGAATGCCATCTGTTTTGTTGTGTCCAATTCTGCACCTAAGAAGGTTATTCTTTGGGATGGAATCAGTCTTGATTTTTTTATATTGACTGTATAGCCCAGGGCTTGCAGTAAGTAGATGACGCTTTGTAAGTCTTCTGTTAGCTTGTTTTTGTTGTCCGCTTGTATCAGGCAGTCGTCCAGGTATGGATATATTTGGATTCCCTGAAGCCTGCAGTGAGCGATTACTGATGCCAGGCATTTCGTGAACACTCTGGGCGCAGTAGATAAGCCAAAGGGCAATGCTGAGAATTGATAATGCTCTGATCCTGCAAGAAATCTGAGGTATCTTCTGCAATTTGGTCGTATGGGGACGTGCAGGTATGCCTCCTTGAGATCTAGAGTCACCAGCCAAGACTCCTTGCCCAGCATGGGAAGAAGTTGCTGTAGGGTCAGCATTTTGAATTTTGGAACAATGATGAATGTGTTTAAAGCGGACAGGTCGAGAATAGGCCTCCAATTGTTTTCTTTTCTTGGTACCAGGAAGAGTCTGGAATAAAATCCCTTTCCTTGTTCCATAGATGGTACCTTTTCCACAGCTCTCATTTTACTAATTGAGCTATTTGTTTTAGAGCTTCTGTCTTTTGATTTGGTGGCAGGTTTGGCATTCCTCTTTTTGCTGGTAAGGTATGGAAATGAAACCTGTAGCCTTGGTCTATAGTTTGCAAAATCCACTTGTCTCTTGTGATGCAGTGCCAGTTTTTTGAAAATAAGGCTAACTTTCCGCCTAAGGGTGCTGCTATTTGTTCCCTGGTAGGCGGTGCCAGAGCCAAGTCACTGTGATTGTCCTGTTGCAGTGGTAGTAGTTGTGTCTGTGCCTCGTTGGTTGTTACCTTGCCACTGGCGTCCCCTGTAGGCACCTCCTCTGGATTGGTTTCTGCCTCTTGAACGCCTATTCCTGCCTCTCTGTGTTTTAGAGGAGTCTGGAAAGGACCAATTTTTGGAAGGCCAGTTCCTGCTAAACCTTGGAGGCTGAACCTGTAAGAAATCTTTCACTGTTTGCACAGATTTTGCCTTCTCTTCCATTTTCTTCAGTACCTGCTGAGCAGGAGAACCAAATAAATTGACCTTATCCATAGGAGCATCTAACAGTTTTGCTTTAACATGATCCGGCAAGACTTGTTCTTTCAACCATGCATGCCTTCTGATAACTGTGCCAGTCATGGCTGATCTAAAGGAAGGCTCCAGTGCATCATAGCCACATTTTAAAGAATGGTTACTAACCTGCTGAATGTTATGCACCATATCAAGAACATATTTCTTATCTAACGAGTCATCAGAGGACAGTTTCTTAGTTAACTGATCAAGCATAAACTCCTGGTATTGGATCATATGAAACTGGCAGTTCAATGCCCTAGCTGAGAGAGTAGCAGAGGTGTATACTTTTTTACCCCATCTCTAAGGACCTGGATTCCCTTTCAGAGGGAGGGATTTTTAACTGAGGTCGGCTACTGCCTTAGGCCCCTGGGAGATAGTCTCGGGATCTGCAAAAGGGGCCTTGTATAAATGGTGATGTGTGTCCGGGACCCTGTAGAACCTATCGGGCTTAGCAGGGGCTGGAGGTAAGGTATCAGGAGCAGTGCAAGCATCATTAAATGCATCATCTACAACAGGAAGAACTGGAGGTATAGCTAAAGGCCTATGTTGTGGTAAATGCAAAAAAGTCCTAAGCCTTTTCCTTGAATCTGAGAAATCTTGCCCCTGCCATTGAAATTGCTCCCTCATGGCATGTAAGGTTTCCCCAAAGGAAAATTCCTCTGGTGGAGAGGCAGAAGGAATCGATTCCTCAGCATCGGAGTCTTCATAAGTAGAAAAAGGAGCCTCTGGATGGTCTGTATTGTCTGAATCATCAGAAGAATCATCTGAGGACACTGGCTCCGGGGGCTCTGCTCTAGGTCTCTTTTCTGGAGGAGGTTGAGAGGCCCTGTCTGGGTGAGGTTGGGATCCCCTTATTAAAGAGATGAGATCCTCTGCCAGAGTAAGCATTTGGGAACTGGAGCTGGGCCTGTGAGAGGGGGGCTTAACAGGCACCGACTTAGAGGTTTTGGCTGCTTTAGCCCTGGCAAAGGCCTTTATGGACATGGCTGCAGGAGGCCTAGCAGCACCACGTGCAGGGGTTGAAACATCCAAGGGGATGGTGTCCGATAACTCTTGTGAAACCACAGTAGCAGGTTGGATTTCAGAGGCTGATTCAACCAGGTTAGAAGGGGCCTCGGTAGTAGTCATGGATTCGGCTGAAGTTAGAACCGCTTGCTCAGTTTCGGCCGAAACCGAGACACTCGCGGTTTGCTTAACCGCGGTTTCGGCCGAAACCGCGGACCGCGAGTGTCGGTCCTTTTCTTTGCGTTTCTTAGCAACTTGTGAAGTCGGAGGATCCGACGGCATAATGTACGCGAAATCTGAGCCGAAAAACTGTTCAGCAAACTCCGACCGACGTCTAAGCGTCCGTCGGTTAAAAGAAGCACAGGCTAAACAAGCTGCTACGTCGTGGTCTGGGCCTAAGCAAGGTAAGCAGTAAGAGTGGAAATCTTTATGAGGTATTTGTTTCCCACAAGTTAAATAGTTATTCACTTTTTCTGACATCGGCTGAGGCAAGAAAGAGTCCCCAACGGGGTACTTAGCTTTTTAGAAGTCTTCGAAGTAGTATTCGGTAGTAGTAATCTCTGGATCTGACCGACCAGCACTTGCGAACAGCTTCTGCTTCGGGCGCCACGCGGCAAGAAAGACTGAGGAAAATGGCGTCGGCTGATGCCTTTATACCCGAATAACTGCCGCAATGACGTCGGGTGAAGTGCGACACCAGCCGAAGCCAGACCCAGACTTTGGAATCCGGCCGACCGAAGGGCTGCCTGACGACAGGACAACCCATTTGTAAAGACTGCAGATGCATCCTTGAAGGACATCAATCATTTTCTGCTTGTACTGTGGTATAATTCTGGGTGATGGTAGGATGATACTCAGGGCTAGGGTCATACCCACCTGGGCTACATATTCCAAGAGCTTCTCCACGTCTCTTTTCATGTAGTCCAGGGAGATATGTCTCAGGTCATTCACACCCACACGTACAATGACAGGGTCATATTTGGACCTGTTGTTGAGGGACCTGAGTGCGTGTGTTATGTGGCGGATCCTGGCACCTGACAGGCAGCTGACTGTTACTTTCTCTTTATTCAACCTAGTGAGTGGGACATCAGTGTGAATACAAAATGCCACACCTTCACTAAACTGCTGAATGAGGTTACGTACAGAGCAATACATTTAGCCTTTGTAGAGGAAGGCGTCTGGCTGAAAATGTGGGCTGTGCTAATGCCTGCTGTTCAAACAAAATGCTCTTTTACTTTCATTAACTGGTTATCAAATACAGGGCCATGGGGACTGGGAACCACATCCCATCCTGGCTGCTAGCAGCCATAAGCCAGGAAGCCAATCCTGGACAGGTTGTTAGTCCATACCAAGGGGCACACAATCAAAGGCAGACAAACCACACAGACACACTATGAGTAATTTAGATTCTCAATATTCTACCTGCTGCAGGTCTCCAAGATGCAGGAGGAAACCAAAAACCAAGACCCAACTTAAAAATGAGGACACAGGAAGGACATATAAACTCTATAATGGCTAAAACTTGAAGGTTTACACTCTGAGGTGACTCATGAGATAACTCAAACTTGGTAGAAAGGCTACAAAATATAAAAATCACAGAGTAAACCTTACTAAGCAAGTGCCAGTTTGAAAACATTGCTTGTCACATTTAAAACGTAAGGATTCAGTCCCTCCCATACTACTGACTAGTCAGCATAAATGATTTCTACCAAAGAAAAAAAAAATCAAAAATGTTCAGCCCAGCTATACAGAATTTGCTGTCACTGGTCCTTAACCTCTTAAACACCTACTATATTCAGATGATGATCTGCAATTTCTTATTAATGATGACCAATTCCTCCAAGCTGTTCTTAAACAAGCAAGCTTTGTTAAAGGAACTACAGGGTACTAACATCCATAAGATATTTTAAAAGACAGAAAACACCTCACATCTAGTAACACTTTAGCTAGCAAATTTCTGTGATTGCATTATTGTAAAGACCATTTAATTGATTAACCAACATGGTGAGAATTCTTCTCCTTTTCATCTGCTCTTGTTAGGGGTCACCATAATGGATCATCGGTCCACAGAATGAGTGGCAGAAGAGTTTTACTGTGTCGAGATGCCAGCCCAATGCCCAACTTTCCTCAGAAGGCACGCACACCTAGGGGTAATTTAGAATGTCCAATCCACCTGCTGCATATCTTGGGAATTTGGGAGGAAACCGGAGCACCTAGAGGAAACCCACACGAACACATGGAGGACATGCAGATTCTGCACAGAAGGCATCCCAGCCAAGAATCAAGCTGGAAAACCTCTTGCTGTGAGGCGACAACGGCAACTGCTGCACCACTGCGCCACCCTAATCATCACAGTTAGAATACATGCAAGAAATTACTTAGCTTAATATTTACCTAAGTGTGGTCAGGTATACTTCATATGAAATAATTTGCACAAATAGTGCCTTCTTGACAGAAGGAAAAAGGGATGTCTATACTAGAATCCTACAAAAATAGGAAAGGGTTTTGTCTGTTACTACAAAGCAAATTATGTGGCGGAAGTTCTGTGTTCTGCCCAAGTATGGAACCAAGCAAAAAGGATTTTTGCTTGAAAATGTCTTCACATAATGTTATATGCCTAGCAGGTTGAAGAAAATTATACACACAGTTTCTGCTCCTTGCTGAATTTGTGAAGATGGGGCTGTTGGAAACTGTCTGCATGACTTTTTAGGTTGCCCTAAACTGGCTGAGTTTTACAATGGCATGCAGGTGCCAGTTACAAGAATACTGGCAAAGAAACTGGTCTATAGATCCTCTCTATGACTCCTTGTGCTTGGTGGCTGCTCTTTTTATACGGGTGAATGTAGGACTGACGAAGCTCCTTGTACAGAGGAAGTTAAGGTAGCAATGGAGGAAATGTATTGAAAAGTAACTTCCATGTGCCAGGAGAGAACATAGGTGACAGGGCGAGTGGACTGTATGGATCCTGCCAGTGGACTGCATTTTGCCAACTACAGAGATTATAATTGTTTTAATGGGGTATGTACAGAGCAAGTCAGCCATGAAAAATGTGACATCCAATTACAGAGACTAGTTTAAAGGATGAGGTGCTTCCATTCTGTGGCTTATAGGACACAGATTTGCAGAAGGCATTAAGTAAAATATCTGTTTTTGTTAAAGCTGGTATTATCCAATGAGTATTTTTTTTTTAATTTTAATTTTTGTATCCCTGGTGCCAGTAATTACTGGCTTAACCTGCATGGAATTTTTTATTACAGTACTCTAATAAAGTTAAAAAAATACCTGTTTTTTTAATTAGGAATTTGCATCTTCTTCTTCTTGACTGACCACCCTAGAACTATGTTATAAAGAGTTATGTACTTACCATAACTTGGCATCTGTGCTATCCAGTGTCATTATTCATCACAGATGGATCTTGGATCCAAGCTGGCAACTTCTCAGACAGATCCAGAGCTCAAGCTCCTCTCCTTCCCATAATCCCTTGCTACCTTCTGACCCTCAAATCTCATTTGCCTCTGAAATGCTTCAGACGTGATCCAGGCTCAAGCTTAGCAGTTTTTCAGGTATGTGTCTTTTTTGGGGGGGGGGGGGCTCTATTTTAGGGCTCCTTTCTATCTTTAACTATTTGTAGTTAACTGAATTTCCTCCTTTCTACCTTTAACTATTTTTAGTTAACTGAATTTCCTCCCCTCCCAGTCAGAACTTGGGTTTAGTTAAGTTTCCCTCCCACTTCCTGTGCTTGGTGTTTCACACCCTATATTTGTTTCTTAAGTAGCTTCTATTTAAAAAAAAAAAAAAAAAAAAAAAAAAAAAAAAAAAATATATATATATATATATATATATATATATATATATATATATATATATATATATATATATATATCTATATATATCTATCTATATCTATGTCTATCCTTTTAGTGGGATTGCTCTTTACAGGTGTGTGTGTGTGTGTGTGTGTGTGTGTGTGTCTTGTGCGGTCGGAAGATGCCATGTTCTGACTCACATGAGGAGTGTCTGTATTGTTTAAGGTCGGTGCACCTGGAGGTTGAATGAGACATTTACACCACATTCAACCTCAGGGCCCTTGTGAAGCACTGCAACAAGATTTTACTGAACAGCTTGGTTCAGGGTGGTCCTCTGCTCTCAGACTCCCCTTCAAAGAAGCCGAGGTTCTCGGATTGCAGTTCCCTGGATCTGAGTCCAGCTTCTTTGGCTCTGAATCTGAGGTCCACTGTTTCAAGAGCTTCAGATTAGACTCTCAGATCCAAGGCCTCTGCGGAGTAGAGGCCTTCGAATCCAAGTAGGAGCAGGCCGTCCCCGGATCCAACAAGTTTGTCGGATCAGTCTGGCACTCCCTCCAAAACTTTGTATCCGACAGTTCTTTTGGATCCCACTGAAACTGAAGGTTCCCCTTCTCGGTCATCCAGGAGTTTGGTTCCGAATCTTCAGAGCCAATCTCCTTCTAAGGAGGCCATAGGACTGTGGGATCCAAGGTCAGATCCACCAGCAAGATCTGGTCATTTGTCAGCTTTGACAAGATCCTCCAGAAGTCTCCTTCCATAGGACATGGACAGGATGATGAGGAGCTTCCTCAAGGCTCAAATCGAGTTGGGCTTGCAGCCGTCCCCCACCCACGTGGCTAGGGTACCCTCCCCATACACAGGACTCGACTCTCCTCTTCCAGTCCCTCAGGTTTTGGAATGTCAGGACCAGGGGATTTCTAGTGAGAGGCTGACAGTGTCAAGTATCCCTCATTTCTCAACATAATCAGGGTCCCTGGCTGGCTCTGTTCCACAGCCCTCGGACCAGGGTGTGCCTCTTCTCAGAGGGGTCAGTATGAGTTCCCAGGAGGTGGGTTCAGGTCCAGATTTTTGGACCGTTCCCTTGCCTTGGAGGCTTCAGCACTGGATAGCTTGGGGCCGATATCATCGGGGGGCTTTGGAGCTGCATCTGGTTCCCTTCTCCCTTCCCAGATGATCCCAGCCAGTGGGGATGGAGAGGGGCTTCGTCCAGTTCATCAACCTTCTGGGAGGGAGAGAGAACCTTCTCCGGGATGGCTGTTACCTCTCCATCTTCTCTAGGTCCTCCCCAACCTTTCTCAGGATTGGGTGCGTAGGCCTCATCATCCATCCAGCATCAGCCCTCCTACAAGTGCTTTCAGATGGGCACTGCCCCAGTTGGGGTACCCATCTCTTATGAATCTTCCTCTGAGCCACAGTAGAGGAACCTTCTCGGAAATAAAACATGTAAGAGGAGGCACGTGGACTCCCCCCAGAGAGTCCCTCACCAAGGACATGGATTTTGAGGAGGGAGATGGGTCCCTCAGACCACTGCCTGAGGAGGTGTCCTTTCGGGACATCCTAGAAGGTCTCAAGCAGACAGGTGGATGGTCTTCCCCATCTCCATCTTCAGAGGAGTCCATGTTCCAGAAGGCCTTCGGGACGGGCCCATTTTACCTGGGTGCCCCCCTGCTGATGAACTTCTAGATCTTATCACCAACAGGGCTTTGAAGGAGCCAGACACAGTGGAACCTGTGCCCAAAAAAGTAGATAAATTCCTCAGTCCTCCTAAGGATAAGTCTTTATGGAGTAAAGGGGTCCCTATCGATGCCATCATGCTGAATGCTGCTACTAGGAAGGAGCTAGCTAAGCAAAGCTCCTTGGTCCATTCCCTGAACAGGGAGTCCTGGGCTACTGACCATTTTTGAAAGCATGTGCTTGTCTCAGCTACCTTTGGCCTGAGAGCAACCAATTATTTGTCCCATTGAGATTAAAAACCCATTTGGTTTTGAAAAGTACAGTTGTGTAGCTACCATAAATGTAGATGTTCGAGTGTATTCACTGTTGTAGTCATTACACTTAGGTTATCCTGCTGGCAGGCTACCCGCAGTCGGCCTGAATTCCAAAGTCCTGGTCCGGCATCGGTTGCTGTCGCCTCTTCCCTGATGTCAGTGTGCCAGGGGTATAAAAGATGCAGCCGACGCCATTTTCTTCAGTTTTTCTTGCCCCAGATGTCAGGTGCCCCCAAAAGGGCAGGCTAAAAAATTTGCAAATAAAAAAGCATGCACAAACATAAACATTAGCTTCCTCTACAAACAAATACACCACATAGGTTGTATAGAATAGAGAAGTACAGATAAGTCCCAGCAATGAAAGGGGATGGTGGGAGGGTAACCTGGACTGCAACAGTGAATACACTCGAACATCTACATTTATGGTAGGTACACATCTGTACTATGTTCGTGTTTCACTGTTGCAGTCATTACACTTGGGTTGAATCCCAAAGCTGAGGTTGGGCGGCTGGGTCTAAATAGGATTAGGAGTGGCTATGAGGCCCTGCAGGACTGCAGTGGCAAAGCCTGCTCTGGATTTAGAGTAAAGAGGTAAGTGATAGTGCTTGGTAAAAGTGTGCACTGAACTCCAAGTTGCAGCCTCCAAAATTATCTTGGTTGGTACTCCTCTGAGAAAGGCTGCTGATGTGGCTGCTGCCCTGGTAGAATGTGGCCTAATATTCTTAGGCACTGATTTGCCATGCTGTGCATAGCAGAAATGAATGCAGTGTCCTATCCCATTTTGAAATGGTCTGCTTTGAAAAAGCCTTTCCTTGTGATCCTGCGGCGTATGCCACAAAAAGTTGCTCAGTTTTTCTGAAAGCTTTGGTTTTGTCCAAGTAGAAGCGTAGCTGCCTGTGTATGTCCAAAGAGTGCAGAAGTCTCTCCCCTTTATTCTGGGGATTTGGATAAAAGGTTGGTAAATGAATGGTTTGGTTAAGAGTCACACTGGATACTACCTTTGGCATAAATGTTGGGTTTGTCCTTAGAAAAACCCTGTCCGGATGAAAAATGATGAAAGGTTCCACTGCCATTAATGCCTGTAACTCTGAGACTCTTCTTGCTGAGGTTATTGCTAGGAGCAGAGCAGTTTTCCAAGATAAGAATTTTATCTCAGCTGTATTGGCTGGCTCAAAAGGAGGCAGTGTGAGCTTTTCCAAGACAAAGTTGAGGTCCCATGTTGGTATAGGTGCTCTCCTTAGGGGTCTTATGTTTTTTACCCCTCTGAGATACTGCCTTAGTATTGGATGAGAGAAAATAGGAGGTTTTATATTGTAGTGAGCTGAAATGGCAGAGGCATGGATCTTAATTGATGAGAAGGATAGG
Source organism: Protopterus annectens (assembly GCF_019279795.1). NCBI lineage: Eukaryota > Metazoa > Chordata > Ceratodontiformes > Protopteridae > Protopterus > Protopterus annectens. Next base: position 851,840,768 of record NC_056730.1, read on the forward strand.
CCTCTGTCCAGCATCTCAGTCAGGTATTGTAAAATCTGAGGAATATTAGGGACAAGCAGTTCAAGTCCTTCTGCCTGGTTCCAAGCACAAAATATCTTCCATTTTTCTGCATAAGATTTCCTGGTGCTGGGCCTCCTGGCTTCTAAAATGACATCCATAACAGCTTTAGAGAGAGGTGAGTTCTGAGTGGCTATATTATTCGCCAAGCAGCCAGATTTAAGGTTCTGAGTTGGCTGTGCAGGATCTGATTGTTTTGTTGTGTCAGCAGATGAGGAATTTGAGGTAAAGTCCAGGCTGGTCCTTGAGACAAGCTCTTTAGGATTGGGTACCAGTGCTGGCGTGGCCAGTCTGGGGCAATCAGAATCATTTTTGGCTTCTCTTGTCTGACTTTTAGGAGTACCTTGGGGAGTAGAGGCATGGTGGATAGGCATAAACTGTTAGGCTTTTCCAGCTGAATGATAGAGCATCCACCTTCCATGCTTGTGAGTGATAAGTCCTTGTGCAGAATCTCTGTAGTTGGCAGTTGTGAGGGAGGCACATAGATCTATGTCTGGGCATCCCCATTTCTTTGTTATCATGCTGAAGACTTGTGGATCTAGTTTCCACTCGTGAGGGTCCATGAGGTTTCTGCTTAGGTCGTCTGCCAGAGTATTTTTCTTTCCTGGCAGGAATTGTGCCTGCAGATGTACTTGACAGGCCAGTGCTGTGTTCCACAAAACCATGGCTTGCCTGCAGAGGGGGTAAGAATGTGTGCCCCCTTGCTTGTTTATGTACCACGTGACTGTAGTATTGTCCATCTTTAGTAATAGTTGTCCTGGATGTAGCAGATCCTTGAAGGCTGTCAGGGCATTCTGTACAGCTAGCATCTCTTTTTGATTGATATGAAGATGCATTTGGTCTGTGGGCCACGTGCCCTGTATGCATTTTCCCGCCATGTGTGCTCCCCAGGCATAATCCGATGCATCTGTTGTTAGTGTCTGCCTGGCTGTAGGTAGAGTGAAAGGCTGTCCCTTGTTGTGGTGACAGGCCAGTGCCCACCATCGAAACTCCTGCTGCAGGCAGGGAATGAGAGTAATTATTGTTTCCAGGCTGTGGCAATGTTGAGTCCAAATAATTTTTAGATACCATTGTAGCTTCCTCATATGCAGTCTTGCATATGGAATTAGTAGGATGCAGGATGCCATGAAGCCCAAAGCCTGCAGAATTTTTCTTGCAGGTAGCTGGGTCTTTGCTGCCATCATTTGAAAATAATGAGTCAGTTGCCTTTGTTTGTCTGGCGTGAGATAAGCCATCTGGGCAGTGGTATTTAAGCTTGCACCCAGGAATATTATCTCTTGAGAGAGAGGGCACTAATTTTGATTTATTTTCGTTTACTGTGTACCCTAGGCAAATTAGTAATCTTTTTACAAACGCCAGATGCTTTAGTAGAATGTCCTTGCTGTCTGCTTGAATAAGGCAGTCGTCCAAGTAGTATATATTTGAATTCCTTTTTGTCTGCAAAATGCAATTACTGGTGTCAGGCATTTTGTGAAGACCCTGGGTGCAGTAGATAAGCCAAAGGGCAGTGCAGAGAATTGATAATGTATTGAGCCAGCTATGAATCTGAGGTATCTTCTGCAAGATTGTCTGATTGGGACATGCAGGTATGCCTCTTTGAGGTCCAAAGCCTTCTTGCCCAGCATGGGTAGAAGTTGGTGTAGTGTCAACATTTTGAATTTTGGAACGTCCAGGAAAGTATTTAGAGTAGACAGGTCCAGTATTGGTCTCCAAGCATTGTCCTTTCTGGGTACCAAGAAAAGTCTTGAGTAAAATCCTTGTCCTTGCTCTTGCTGTGGTACTTTTTGAATAGCCCTCATGTCCATGAGGGCAGAAATTTGTCTTTGTGCCTCTGCCCATTGATTGTGTGGCAGGTCTGGCATACCTTTTGGCCTTGGAAGGGTGTGAAAGTGGAACCTGTAACCCTGGGAAACACTATTTAGTACCCATTTATCTTGGGTAATTTTGTGCCGATTTTGTGAGAAAAGTGCAAGTTTTCCCCCTAAGGGTGCCTGCAAGGGGCAAGTGCTTGGCATTGGTAGAGGGAAGTCATTGGGACTGTTTCCTATAGGGTTGTGATTTGTCCTCTCCACCTTTGGGGGCAGAAGCACCCCATTGCTTAGGTCTGTATGTGCCTTGTGGCTGAGATCTGCCTCTTGGGCGTCTGTATCTGCCTCTTTGTGGTTTGTCTGACACTGGAAAGGACCAATTTTTTGAAGGCCAGTTACTGCTAAATCTGGTTGGCTGAACCTGTAAGAAATCCTTTACTGTCTGCATTGATTTTGCTTTATCCTTCATTTTCTTTAACACCTCTTCTGCCTTAACTCCAAACAAAGTATCATGCTGTAATGGAGCATCCAACAATTTTGCTTTAACATGATCAGGTAAACTTTGTTCCTTTAACCAAGCATGCCTTCGAATGACAGAACCTGTAACTGCAGCTCTGCAAGAAGCCTCTAATGAATCAAAACCACATTGCAAAGTATGCTTTCCCACTTGTTCAGCTGCATGCAACAAATCCTGCATTTCCTTATTTTCAGTACATTCTGAGCTTGTAAGCACTTTCTGTTTGAGCAAAGACATCAGATATTGTTGGTATTTAAGCATGTGAAACTGACAGTTTAAAGTCCTTACAGCTAAAGTAGCAGAGGTGTAGACTTTTTTCCCCCATCTGTCCAGTGCTCTTGAATCCCTATCAGAGGGAACAGGATTTTTTTTGCAGTGGAAGCCTTGACCCCTTTGGGACCCTGTAAAATTGTTTCTGGGTCAGCAGCAGGGTTTTTATAAAGAACTTTATGTGAATCTGGGACCCTGTAGTACCTATCTGGCTTAACTGGTGCAGGGGGTAAAGAATCAGGAGACAAACTGGATTCAGAAAAAACATCATCAACAATATCTAGTACAGGGGGAATAGCAAGGGGCCTGTGCTGAGGCAATAAAAGAAAATCTCTGAGCCTTTTCTTGGGTTCAGAATAATCTTGGCTCTCCCAATGGAAATGCTCCCTCATTGTGTGCAGGGTTTCCCCAAAAGAATAATCCTCAGGAGGAGAGGCTGAAGGGATAGATTCTTCAGCATCATAATCCTCATAGGGAGGAAGAGAATATCCCTGTTCTGAAGAGGAATCAGAGGAAATAGAAATCTGGTCAGAGGAATCGTAGTCAGTATCTTGCCTAGGCCTTTTATCAGGAGGGGGATGGGAACCCCTGATCAGAGTAATTAGGTCCTCGGGCATTTTAAGCATCTGTTTCTTTGGCATGGATGACCGTCCAGGTGAATACTGAACTTGTTTATTTGTCTTTATAGGTGTTTTAGACTTTGTCTTGGCTGCTGAAGTAGTCCTGATAGTAAGCTGTGTAGGTCTAAAAACACCCTCAGAAGCCGATGCCTGCTCAGCGGCTCTGGACCAATCTGAGGGGATAGTTTCCGTAGGCCCAATACCTTGAGTTTTCAGAGGCCTAGGTGTCTCCACGTGGGAGTCGGAGGTGGCCTGTGGCTCTGAGGTAGTGGGTGTCAGGGGCTGCGAAAGCACCTCACTGAGAACCAGTGAACCGGCGACTGGCCTAGAAGAGGCTCCGTTGTCGGTTTGGACCTCGGATGCCTGTCCTTTTCTTTGTCCTTGTGTTTTTTATGAATTCCGGTCATCGGTTGTTCCGACGGCATTATATAATTAAACCTTCGGCCAAAGTAATGTAAAGCAAAATCAAACCGACGCTTAATAGTGCATTGGTTGAATCTAGGGCAAAACCGACAACTAGCAACGTCGTGATCGGGGCCTAGGCAAGGAATACATTAAGAGTGAAAATCCTTATGAGGTATTTGCTTCCCACAAGAAATACAATTGTTAACTTTTACTGACATTGGTCTGGAGGAAGAATAAGTTTCCCCAACGGGGTACTTACCTTTATTGAAGCCTTCGGTTCTGAAATTCAATTTCGAAAATCTCAGGAGTCAGCCAACCAGCACTTGCAAACTGCTTTTGCTTCGGGCACCGCGCGGCAAGAAAGACTGAAGAAAATGGCGTTGGCTGCATCTTTTATACTCCTGGCGCACTGACGTCAGGGAAGAGGCGACAGCAACCGATGCCGGACCAGGACTTTGGAATTCAGCCGACTGCGGGTAGCCTGCCAGCAGGATAACCCAAGTGTAATGACTGCAACAGTGAAATACGATGAACATCTTACCACTTCCTTTTCAGAGTTGTTGTCTCCAGAGAGTCTCCAGTTAGTCTCTCCAAGGCTATCCACTCTTACTGCTTTAGCCAATACTTCAATGAGGTTAAATTCCAAAACAGCAGAGGCCACCTCTTGAGCGGCTGGCACCGACATTGCTATTCGACGGCATGCCTGGCTTTGCGGGTTTGCAAAATCTTTTAATTCGTCATTCACTAATGCCCCCTTTGATGTTTCCACTTTGGTTGGATCGTCTGTTAAGGAAAGACTCTTTCCACATTAGGGATCAAATTTTTTACCCCCCACCCCCCCCCCAGTGTTCCTTTTCTAAAACCCAAAACGGAAGCAAGAAGCTTTGGTTTCCGGAGGGCTCAGTCTTCCATTCAGGATGCTCTCCAGGAATGCTCTACCACAGGCTGGGGCAGGGGATTGGGCAGAGGGGGTCTGCAGAACCAGGGCTCCCAAGAACCCTTCTCAGAGAAGCATTTCCAGTGCTTCTGAGGCATTGCCCGACTGTCCTGCCCTGGAGGCAGTTGGGGGTTGTTTCTCCCTTCACCCACTAGCCTGGACAAGTGTCACCTCAGATCAGTGGGTGCTAAAAATTATTTTTAGGGGTTACTCCATTCCCTTCTCCCAGCCCTATCCAATTTGAAAATTTCTCCCAGATGTACCACCCCGCCAAAGGGAGTTGGCTTATCTTGAGGTGTAAGACCTGCTTCTTAAAATGGCCATTCAAGAGGTCTCAACAGGATAACGAGGGTCCGGAACTTACTTTCGCTTCTTTTTGGTGCCAAAAAAGACTGGAGACCTGCATCCAATTCTGGGCCTCAGCAGGCTAAACCTGTCTGTCAAGAAGGCCTAGTTCTGGATGGTCACTGTTTAGTCCATTCTGCCTCTCTTGTGCAAGGACATGGATGTGGAATAGACTCCCTCTCCACGTAAGGCAGAGTACCTCATTGTCCCTTTTTAAGTGCAACCTGGATAACTGGAAGGGAAACATAAAATACACCCGTGGAATTCCACCTGTGTCACTGCTGGACAACGGCTTTGGGTGCTGACTTGGCTAAACTCTTGGCTAGTCTTACAAGGGCCTCAGGGCCAATAGCCTAGTAAATTCCTATGATCCTATGGATATGCTCAGTGGAGCTCAAGGATATATTCTATCATATAAAGATTGACAGATGCTCCAGGAGACACTTGCACTTTCAGTCAGGGGCCAGTCATTACCAGTTCAGAGCCCTGCCCTTTGGACTCACCACAGCCCCCTCCCCCCGGTGTTTACCAAATGTATGGCAGTGGTGGCAGCTCATCTCTGGCTGCAGGGTTTCCAGGTTTTTCCGTACCGGGATGATTGGTTTCTCAGGTTTCTCATGGCTACAAGAAACCATCGACTAACACGGCAACCAGGTATGTCCTCAGTCTTTTCCAGCATCTGGGCATCACAGTGAATCTATCCAAGTCCAATCTAGTGCCGAGCCAAAATCTGGAGTTCATCAGAGTCCTGCTGGACATGGTATCAGAGACTGCAGCACTACCTTCCTGCAGGGTCCAACTGATTCAAGATCAGGTTTCTCTTCTGCTGCATCTAGTTTACTTGTCGGTCCATGTGATCCTCAAATTGCTAGGCTCTATGGTGGCTGCCTCTACCCAGGTATCACATGCGAGTTCTCCAATGGACTCTGGCAGTCCACTGGTCCATTCTGTCTCAGCCCATGTCTATGACAATAAATTGGACTCCGGTGTGCAGGAATCACCCTGCTTGGTGGCTTCAGTCTCAGGACCTTTTTCTAGGCAGGCCACTTTCTCTCCCCTCATCCAACGCCACAGTGACCAAGGATGCCTCCCTGTTGGGGTGGGGAGGTGAATTTTTGGGTCTGGACGGTTCAAGGCACGTGGTCCCCCACAGAGAACAAACTGCACATAAACATCCTGGAGATGACAGTAGTCCTTCTAACATTGCAAGCCTTTCAAGAATGCCTCCCTCTGGGGAAAATAGCAATTCAGACGGACAAGAAGGCAATTGTCTGGTATATCAACAAGCAAGGGGGAACACGGTCTTATCCTCTGTGCAGAGAGGCCATGAGAGTGTGGGAATGGGCGATGTCTTCCAAGCACTTTCTTCTAGCAACTCATATACCTGGGAGTTCCAACGTGTTTACCGACAGATTCAGCAGGTCCATCTCGAGTCCTCACAAGTGGCCCCTGAATCCATCAGTGGCAAAGCAAATCTTGGACTACTGGGGTCAACCATGCTGTGACCTTTTTGCTTCCCCAGTCAACCACAAATACAGCAATTACTTTACCCTGATCCCCCCTCAGAGGAATTTCCCAGGGAGATTCTTGTTCATGACTGGCCTCCAGGTCTCCTCTATGCTTACTCACCTATTCCTCTAATACCTCCATTCCTACAGAAAGCTCATTGCCTGAAGACTGCTCTCATCCTCATTGCCCGTGTGTGGCCTCATCAGGTGTGGTTCTCCTTCCTAAGGTCTCATCTGAAGTATACATCTTGGATACTGGATCCCATTCCAGATCTAATTTCCCATCACTGGGGGCTGCCACTTCCCAATCTCTGGACCCTTCATCTAGCTGCATGGTTTCCCCACTTCTAATAATCCTTTCGCAGTCCAGACTTCCTTCACCGGTAAGGAGCATTATTTTGGCTTCTCAAAAGCCATCTGCAAAGAAGGTGTATTCAAGTAAATGGAAAAGGTTTTCCATTTGGGCCAGACAAAAGATTATGGATCCTTTTTCAGCCCTTGTTCCTGATATTTTGCTCTTCTTGTCTTCCCTTTTTCAGGATGGGCAGGTTTTTCTACCATTAAGCTCCAGTTGGCTGCCATCTCTAATTTCCATATCAACAATGAGCATACCTTTTCTTCCAAATTATGCAAAGCCTTTCTGAATGGAGTTTTTATTCTTAGACCTCCTATTAAGGATCCATCCCCACCATGGAATTTGATCTTGGTGCTGCAGTCCCAGATGCAAAAACATTTTGAACCAGCTGGTTCATGTGATATTAAATTCCTTTTCCTGAAAACAGCCTTTTTAGTGGCCATTACTTCTGCCAAGAGGGTCTCAGAACTTCAGGCTCTGTGTATTAAGCCACCGTTCAAGAGCTTTGATAAGGACAGGGTGTCCCTTAGAACAAATTCTTCCTTTCTTCCTAAAGTGACCTTGGAAGCTAATCTCAATCACATGATTCAACTACCGGTCTTCTTCCCAAATTATTCTAATAAAGGAAAATATATCTTGCATTGCTTAGATGTTCACAGGCAATTACGTTTTTATCTAAAAAGCACTGAAAAATTTAGAAATTTCTTATTTGAATTATAGTTTTATGCTTCTGCTATATATAACAGCCTTAACTGTGTTGCTCTAAAATATCCCTTTATATCAGGTAATCCTAGTTCGCCTTGTTCTACTGGAAAAATTAGCTTATCCCAGTTGACCCCGGTCAAAACGTTGTAATATTGAACACCAAATGAGCAATGCATATTCACTGAAACGTATTTAAGTGATTCGATGAATACTTTACAGGGTAAAGGTGTACTTAGCCAACTACACAAAGCTGCCCTTTTCTCCACTGTAGTGTTATCTTGGAGTTGGTATACTTAGTGGGGTGTGGTGGCCATAGCCCCCTACATAGTTATGTTTCTAAGTGTGTGTTTGGGCAAACAAATTCTTTCCCAGGAAAAGAATTTGCTGTTTTGACCGTTCACGCTTTAGTGCAATCGTTCTTTACGTGTTGACGAAGAGGAGTTCGCTTAAACGCCTCTTCGGTGTTATAATATAGACCACTTGACCCTTGCCGACTTCCCCTAACAGATAAAATACTTCAGCTCTTAATTAATTGCTGTCCACATCTTCTCCTCTGGTTGATTGAAATATGCCTGTCCTGTATATAAAACTAAAGGGACTAAAAACATTTTAACTGTTTGTATCTTACTATCCATATCCATATAACAAAGTTTCCAGTTTCTCTGTTTTTTGTATTATCTTCTGTTTAGTCTCCTCCCACATATCCTTAGCTGCCATAACAGAGTCATTTTTAATCCATACTCCTAAACACTTCATTTTATCACGTCCCCATCTGATCTGAGTTCTTTATCTTAAGAGTAAAGAGGGTAAGTGGAAGTCTGTAAAGGCAGAATACATTGCCTTTTCCAACAGCTTCAAATTTCCAAAATTGGTTAGATATGCATAACCTGCCAGCAAGTAGGCTATAAACATGGACTTTTTTATCTGTCTCTAGGAAATGCATTAATTTAAAACATTTGTATGTTTATTTTACTTATCATGCATTAACCAAGCAAGTGTACAGATCCACAGACCTGACAGTGTATGAAAAAATACTAATAATATATATCTTACACACTCACAAAAGCATGTGTGCACATGTATATCATTTCATAGGCACACACACACACACACACACACACACACACATATATATATATATATATATATATATATGGATCTAGGTCATTTGGTCGACAACTCATATGACTGACACTCATTTGGTCGACAGCTCATTTGGTTGACAAACATTCTAGGTGGGGGGCTGCGCCCCCCACACCCCCCCAACTATATATAACAACTCCACGGTCGCACAACGGTGGGGAGGGGGGCAAATCTCAGATTTTTGCCTTGAATACTTTTTGTCAGCCAAATGTGCTGTCGACCAAATGAGTGTCAGTCATATGAGTTGTCGACCAAATGACCTAGATCCATATTATATATATATATATATATATATCTCCCGGACCACAAACATTCCACTCCAGGTAAGTAACCGCTTGGTCAACCTGAAAAATAAATTAAAACTAAAGCAAAGTAAACCCACATCCCCAACCCTTACTCAATATACCAACTATGAGATTGCACTACTGCAGGGGTAAGGGGCAGAGTTTAACATGGTGGCCAAGCGATTACTTACCTGGAGTGGAAAGTCAGTGTTCCAGGACATCGGTGTTATGGGGTTGCCAGCCTTTTCGTCTCGGCATTGTGAAAGTCAGGTAAGTGGGATTTCGGTCTACTGAAGTCGACCCATATATACATACCCACACACAGCTATACATATGTAAATACCAAATTATAAAACTTAAAAACATACATTGGATACGTAAAGACAGCTAAACACCCAAATATCAATATTGCAAATGTCGACACAAAATGATCAAAAAAAGAAAAAACACTGACATGCAACTACACATGCTCCAAGATACAACCTTGGAGCATGCAACTACACCCTCTACTAATTATATATTCCAACTACAAGATCATACAATACTGAGAAAAGGGCATATTTCCAAAGGCCAGTAATGTAGTGATCTGATCAGCTGTTCTGTTGATTATACCAGTAGTGAGCATAAGGGATGCCTCCATACATACATATGTATACGGGAGCACTTGAAATACCCAAACATTAACAATATCAAATGTCTGTAATGCTGGCAGAAGTGATGAAAGAATCATATAGTCAATTCTGCCAGTATTACTGTGTAGGAGATTATGGACCATTGGGGAGTACGGATTTGCCTTTACCTGCTGTTGTGCGATCTTGGAGCTGGTGTGTGGATGTGTATATATATATATATATATATATATATATATATATATATATATATATTGGGGTATTAACATGATTTTTACAGTATTTTGAATTTTGGGATCAATGATTTTAAGTTTGATAATTTGGTATTTAGATATTTTGAGGAACATCTGTATATACAAGGCTCTCCTTGAACACATTCATATACATGCAGTTACATAGACATGATTTCAGAGCAATGAAAGTACTCACTTTACTTATGAGTATAGTGCTTATTATGTCTTCAGATCTACTGGCAATTGTGGGAGAGTACTAGTACTTGTCAAGAATATAATCACTTCATGACAGATTCCGCAGAACACTACATTTGAATTCCTAGATATCTGGATGGGCACTCCAAAAGTCTCCCCTGGCCTATCTTGACTTGGAGGGACCTTTTGATTTTTTTTTTGGATGTGTAGTCTATTTACACCTATACATACCTATGAACCTACAGCACACATACATACAAATATCCATATATAAATACATAGACAATTTCAAGTAACCAATCAGTATGTTTTGGGTGGTGGGAGAAAACCGGAATATCCCCTATCCAAAAAGAAAAAAAATTGCACAGACACTTGGGGACCATGTGCACTCAACAAAGTGATCACAAGTGAAGAATAAACTATGGGTAAAGAAAATGCAAGAGAGACCATTTCCACTGAGCCACCAAACAGTCTGCTGAAGCTGGAGTTTAGCCCATATGCTGCCCCATACTGTGCTAATAATGTACTCTACTTAGCTGTACACTGGTTACAACAGTATTCTGCATACAAGAGTGTTATTACCAAAGGCAGTGCTGTGACACGTCAGGATGTTCCCTCAGTTTAATTGCTCTAAGTCTTGTGAAGTTATAATGCCATGATTGGAATGGACCTCATTCCTAAGTTAAAAAGTTCATGAAATTAGTACTGTTTCAGTCTTTGATGTTGGCCAAATGTGCTCTTTGCAGCACCCTCAATGTGCTCAGAACTGACTCATTCTGTAATTTATATGGAGTTACATGTACTGGTAGCATATCTAAAAATGACAATAGATTCTTATTTATAAGACCCACTGCTCCTACTAATATTGGAACTGTAGGAGTATCTTTCTTCCACATTATTATTGTTTCTGCCTGCAGATCTTGATACTTTATGACTTTGTCTCTCTCTCTCTCTCTCTATGCATGCGACCCTGTAATTGCTAGGTGTTAATTTCTATGCTCAATGTTATTTTTGTCTTTTTTTCACAGACTATTATGTCTGTTTTTCTTGCATCTATGTTTTGAATCATTGGTAATAGGTGATCCCATGTGATGTACACTTCATCATTCTCTATAATGCTTTGTGGTTCTTATTTCTAATGCTTCTCAGCTAATTCTATATTATAGTATTTGCACAATCCCCAGTGCTACAATGTTGCCACATTATTGTGCCTTTCAGTATACAGGCCCTCTGTCATTACCATATCGCATCCAGCAATGAGGTGTGAAACACTTTCCAATTCTTTTTTACAGAACCTACATTTGTCTTTCTCCCATTATCAGCCTTTCATCCTTTGGTTTAAATTCACCTCTCCTCAACCATTCCTGCGTCAAATCCTAATCAACATGAGGTTGTTGCAGGAGATCTCTGTACTTGACAATATATTTATATTTTTTCCAAATTCCTTTCATTCTCATCTGATCCTTCTTGTATTTTGGCATATTTAGTTGCTGTCTGATTTTTGCCTGCTTCTGGTTTGATTTCCATTCCTGCTTACCACCTGAAGGCTTCTACTAAACTAAGCAGAGAGGTCATCTTAGACTTCCTCTCTCCTCATGTTGTAAAAGTTTCACAATGTTTGGATCTGATGACGTCAGAAAACATGTATGCAATCCCATGACTGCAGATCTAGACATGTAATCAATTTCGAGGAGGACCAAGAGTGAGGGATATATATTCTTGGTGTGCACTGATTTTTATATATCATTTGATAAGCATAAAACAATCAATACCATTTGAGGCAAGTCAATCATCCCAAAACTGTAAGTTAAAACAGGGAAAGCAAAATAGTTTATAGCTTAGACTTTATTCCTAGGTGTCAGGGATATTTTCAACATTATCTTTACTCTTTTGAGGAACTCCTTATTGATTTTTATTTGCATTTGTTTATGTTTTATTGCTGATTCTTTATCAATTTGCAAATATTTATACACTCCTTCCTGCTCAAGTTCTTTTATATCACAGTTCTGTCCTAAACTGGTATTTTCTTAGTAGTGCAACTTTCCTGCTTTAAAACATTGCTTTCACATATTTATCAAGACCAAATGTCATTCTTATATCATATGAGTGTTTTAATCACTTGCAGTTATGCTTTCAGCTCAATGTATTGAACAATATAATTTAAAGTCAACAAAAAGCATATCAGTACAACACACCTACCAATACTATTATTTACACCCTTTGAATTATTCTGCTTCCTCTATGTCTGCAACCTTCCTGTTTACCCTACCTTTAGACCTTACCACCTACTACTCTGCATCAGCCCCTCCACTTTCAACTCATTATTTCCCTATCTATACCTATCCTCTCTCCCCAGAACTCTTCCTGTACAATAATTTATACATACTTCATCCTACCAGCTATTTTATAATGCATATATATCCCAAATGCTCTGAAGTATTTGGTGTCTAAACTCCTTTTTAAGGGATTATTTTTCAACAGCATTATTAGTAGAAAAATGTATAGATACTATATATGATTGCGTGTAATCTAACTGTATATCAACTGTCTAATGTAATATTTTACTGTGTACATGGAGATTTTCTCCCCAGGCCTCCGCTGACAAAGGACGTGTGTCCAGTCGGACTTTCCCGGTTAACAAATGTAAAATAAAGTTTGTTTTCTGGGAGTCAAATTATAATCAAGACCTAATCTGTTAAACAGCTTAATGGGTTAAACAAAAGGCAAAACTGCGGTGACAAAGAATCAACCTGGATATCTTCCCTTTGAATTTTTATCCATGAAATAATAATTTGCCCTTTGTCATGGTTTAATTGCAAAGTGGTTTGCCACTGTTTCATGGTTACTGTAATGTAACTGATCAATATAGATATATCTGCTACATTTGTAAGCACTCTTTTATCCATGAATGCGGGATACTGTCAAATGCTTTTTTTGTAATCTACCCATGACATATTTTGATTCTTCCCCATTTCACAGTTCTCTACTATGACTTTAACAACAAATGATCTTTTGTTCCATATTACTTTCTTTTGTTACCCTTTTGTTCTACTGCCACAATGTTTTCTTCTAAATGACTATAAACTTTTTCAGCATCAATTCCAGTATACAGTTTGTACATTATCAGAAGACAAGTTATTGGCCTATAGATTTTAGGTTGGCTTACAGGTTCAGTCTTAAGGAGGAGTATCATTTTTCATGGTGCTAAACAAATTGGTGACTGTTCGGGATGTGCATACAAGTAGTTCTTACTTAAGGCTAAATCATCATGTAAAGATGTTAATACTTTTAGCCTGAAGTTAGATACTGCATCTGGGCCTAGGGTTTTCCATTTAGAAGTTTTTCTTAGTTTTGTTTTCAATTTCTCTGGCCATTACTTCATTCCATTTCATATCCTGTATATTTGAACTTCTTACTGTTTCATTTACTTCTTCTAGCCACTCAGCATCTTTGTTATGCTCCATAGGGTCTTCATAGATATTTCTCCAAAATGTGTCTATTCCTTCTGTTTTGGTGGTGTTTCTAGTCCCTTTGCTTTGTTTTCTTATTCTCTATAAAATGTTTTTTTCGGTCATCAATGAATTACTTGTTTTGCACTTTTCCTTAACATTTATGTGCATATCTTCCAAGTTTTCCTGCTTGTGCCGATATCTTTAGCTTTTTATTTGCAGAAGTATATGATGGATCCTGATCTGCTCTGACACTGAACATGGGTTTTATTCATGTCTATCTTTTTTGGTATTTTTATTTATCTGTTCCATCTTCTATACTCTTCTAACAATGACACTTCTTGTCTTAATTGCATTACAGTTTTCTCTATTCAATGCTTCCATGATGGCATTTTATTTCTTCCCTCCCTTTCCCTCATTGCTCTGCATTTTTGGTACAATTTTATTGATTTTTGGTTTAGCTGCACAGTAATACTCCTTATTTATTTCTGCTATATCACATGTATTTCTGTCAACAGTCTTGATTACTGTATTCATCTGTTTTATCAGACTTCTAACATTTTGGGTCTTATTTACTTTTTGTAATCTATTCCTTTCATTGTTCTTGATATATCTGTCCATCTCTATTAAATCAAGCAGCTCTTCCCTAGATCATTTTCTTCTAAACTGGGGGCACATTATTTGCTCTCCGTTTCCTGTGGATATTGTACAGTAAATTCCAGACCATCTTCCTGCGACAAATTCTCTTCAGCTGCAATCTATGTCATCCATTGCACTTTCATATGGGAACTCACTGGCCTATCACTCCACAACTTTGAGTGCATCAGAGTTGCCACTGTTTCCTGCTCCTTCCCTTGCTGTGCAACTCCAAATTAACTTTTGTACTGGTTTCCAGCTGAAGGCTCCACAGCATCTTCATGCCAACAAGTGATCATGTGCTTCCCATTCACCTGTTTCTCCCTAATTTGGGGACTCATTGTTCCATCATGCTGTGACATTACCAGAGTTGGATTTTCTATTCTAAATCCTTCACTATGCAGGTAATCCATAACTTCAGTTTCTGTTTATTTAACTTCTTTATTACTGATGCTCTTTTCTACTTTCCCCAATTGCTTTCTTAATTTTTGTATTGTGAATTTTTCCCGATGCCTTTGCTTGTATTTCACTTCAAATATCTTTGGTGCAACTTTTTTTGTACTGATTATTTTTGCTTTCTCCTTTGCATAGATACTGCACCATATTAAATCTCTTTTTCTTTCGCATGTCCATATTTCCTTCTCAGATATTTCCAGCTTCAACAGTTTCTCTTTAATTTGGGAACTCGTACTATCATGCTGAGACATAACTTGTGTTAGACATTCTACACGAAATCCTTCACTTCACAGGTATTCCATAACTTCAGCTTCTATTTGTTTACCTCCTGTTTTACTAATCTTCTATTCTAGGTTTCTCCTTTGCGATCTTATTTTTTGTATTGTGAAATTTTCCATATCTGGGTGCTTTTGCCTGTATTTCTCTTCAAATATCTTTGGAGCTGCTTTTCTAGATTGACTAATCTGGCTTTCTCCTTTGCATAAATATTATACCATATCTCCTTTTCTTTCCCATGTCCATATACTTTCAAAAATCTCTAGGTCTTGTTCTTTATATTTTTTGCACTTTCTCTGCCACTTCTTTTTCCAAGCAGCCCAAAGTGTATTTGTCTATGTAATGTTTTTCATGGATCTGCAGAATTAATGAACACAAATTTGCTTTTGAAGCTTTTTATAGTTTTTCTTGTGCAAGTATTTTTTTCTTTCTTCTAATTTCCCTCTTAATCTTTTTGAATATCTTCTGTCTGGAAATTCTGGGCTGCTTACAGAACAGTAACAACAGATCATTTCTTCCTTATCCTCAATAGTCCACTCTACCATCTTTATAGCTCTATTTTGACCTGTCATTTTTGTGGACTACTTCTTCTTTCTACAACAAAGGAGAACCTCCTCTTCCTGAGCCTATCCTAACCCCACTGAAGGAACGTTCCTGTGTCTTGAAGATTCTGAACTGCCATTTTTTCAGGCCTGGCACCAGTGTGCACATCAGAAGTGGGCACTTTTTTATCCTGGGACTTGTGCACCCAGCTGTCTTTTTTATTTTTTAACCTACCTCTCTCTCCATGAGAGACTCTACAGTAAAATCTCACTTAACAGGTGCCCATGGGGATTGGTAGATGCCAGATAAGTGTAGTGTCCGGTTGCTTCAGAGCCGCTTTGCAATTTTTGATTGGCTTGTATACTGGCACACGAGCCAATCAAAAAATGCAAAGCGCATCCTCTTCTGTTGAATGTGGAACAGCCCGCTGTTCCACATTGAAAAGAAGAGGCTCTGCTTTGCAATTTTTGATTGGCTCATATGAGCCAATCAAAAATCGCAAAGTGAAACCACTCCTACTCAATGCAGAACAGCGGGCTGTTCTGCATTGAGTAGAAGTGGCTCCGTTTTGTGATTTTTGATTGGCTTGTATACCACCATACGACCCAATCAAAACTGCCAGTTGCTAGGGAGTGCAGGTTGCTTGAGTTCCGGTTAATGGAGACTCTACTGCATATAAAATAGTCTATACATCAGTGTCATCTCGGTGAGATTTTGTGAAAACAGGGTCCACCATGTGAAGGTACTCACCAAGACGTGAGGATGAATTCAGTTTGAGCAATTCTACTCTCCTTTTCTTAAATTTTCATGAACACAAATCCACTCATGTTCTGACTCTAGTTTAGGTAGGCTTTCCTGATATATGAGAGTTCATAGCTTGGCTACTAGAAGACTGTTTTGAGTACTGGTGGGTACAGTACTGCTACATCCTCAAGGCTGGAGAAACTTTTCTTCCTTCTTTGGTACAAGACTGCTAAGTAATAACAGACAGTTTAGTTAGGATGTTAGCAACTACCAGCCGGTAACCTATGAGTCTAACACTTTGTGAAACTGCTCTGTTTCAGTGACTAAGAGATTTAATAACTGCATGGTTAGTATAGAGAGGTCTTTCATCTGATATGACATGTTTCTGTGGGCTCTGCTTCACAGATACCACAGGAAGACAAAGTGCTTCAGAGATCTGAGCTGTCAAAAGACAGGATTAGACGGTTAGGCAGAACTTATATCTAAGAGAGATCTACTTAGCAGCCAATCAACCGGCCATGCTCTTTCATGTGGTGGACAGACAGTGCATCCCAGCCTGTTAGGCCACCAGAAGAGCTTTAGCTCAGAATGCGAGTCTGCTGCTCAAGTCTTTGCTGACAACACTGCCTCCATTACATCAGCACCCCCTCCAACTGATCTTAAGGATTGTACAGTAACTCCATCTTCCCTCAACTATATCTTGGTATCTTGGCTGGTGTTCAGTATTCCCGATTTCAAGAAGTTCACTACGGTTACCTCTAGTATTAAGCAGACCATTTGCAAGCTGTATTCCCTGTGTTTTGAGGTTGATGATGACAAGTTTTCATGTGCTATGTTCAGTAATTTACCAGTGGGAGGGACATGATCTAGAACTCAAATTAGACAACTACCACCCACTCTCTCCCTAAACTTCCTTTCTTGCTGCTACAGATTACAATTAGTGGACCAACGGATTTCAGTCAGGTTTTAGTACTCACCAGAGGAATGAAACTGCTCTCAAAAGAGTAGTTAGTGATCTTCTCATGGCAAGAGATAAGTGTCACTATACAGTGTTGGTCTTTGCGGATCTTCTGCAGCATTTGAAACTGTGATCATGGTATTTGACAGAACATTTGCATAATTACAGTGGCACCTCTAATACGGTTCTTGATTGGTTTTCCTCAAACCTGTCTGAACATACTCATTGGATCTTCTCAGGGAGCAGCACTTCCTCCTTGTACCATTCTGACTGTGAAGTTCCACAGGATTCTATTTTAGGCCCATTATTGTTCATAATGTATATGCTTCTTTTTGGAAAGCTTTTAAGAGAAATGGGATTACAGCTATTCTGATGACACTTATATCTACTTCTCCTTCTCACAAGATGATACTGTGAGCTGGGCTCCCTGGCTCACAATCTTGGCTAACAATTAATCTGTTAAAAATGAACACTATAAATAACAATGCCTTGAATGTACATGCAACTTTGTGAAATTTGTCTACATTACACTGACTCAGTTATATCTTTTATGGTGGCAATAAGTTTGGGTTTGTTACATCTTGGTATCATTCTTTACTCCCAGTTAACATTTCATAACCAGGTATCAGCTGCAGTGAAGTCCTCTTAACTCCATCTTTGAAACATTTCCAGAATTAAGTACTTGATATCTCAAGCTGACCTCTCTGTTGTTGTTCATGCCTTGGTCGCCTCATCCAGACTACATTACTGCAGTGGTTTCTACCTGGGACTCCCTAACACTAAGCTCAGCCTTACAAATGGTATAGAATTCAGCAGCTAAGCTACTAACTGGTCTAACTGGTACATTACACTACCAGCATATGTTGGTTTCTTACTTGCTACATGACTGTGTAGGATTCTGGTGACAGCATAACTGTCCACTCGTGATCTGAGTACCTGTTAGCTGTAGTTGCTTTTTGAACCCTACTGTGTTATGTAGGTTTTACACTTGGCCTCCATGGGGCGGCTGACAGTTACACAGGTTAATCTTGAGATTTTGGTTACTGTACATCCCCTAAAAGGACCCATCTCAATATTGAAAGATTGCCAAATACCTGTAATAATGGCCACACATGTAAAAAACGCACTCTTCCAAGCTAAGAATACAGCATCCATGGGACCAGATGACATCCCAGGCTGTGTACTACATGAACTACAAAATAAACTGGTACCTCACCCAAGTGTCTTGTTTAATCATAGCCTCACCTCAGGCTTTGTGCCAACTGAGTGGCACACAGCTACAATTATCCCACTCCACAAGAGGGGAATCCACCTTGGATCTTGGGAACTACCGCCTGATTTGCAAGGCCATGGAATGTATTATCATGGAACCTATAAACAAAGATATTGGCAACCTTCCAACACTTGACCCCACCCAGTCTGGGTTCGTGAAGGGCCGATGTTGTCTCCTGAACCTGATTGACTTCTTCGAATCAGTCTCCAGAGCTGTCGACGAGGGTAAGGCAGTCTACAGAGCCTATCTGGACTTCATCAAGGCCTTCAACACCATCCCCCACTCTGGAATCATAGATAAACATATTAAGCTGGGCATTAATTCCCATGTCACTCAATGGGTTGCCAACTGGCTTACTGACAGAATCCACACTGTAAACGTAGCCGACTCCAAATCCAGCTCAGACAAGTGAAGTACCTCAGGGTTCAGTCCTGGGATAGCTCTTGTTTGGCATCTACTTCTCTGAAGTACAGGCCAACACTAAGGGACTCTGGCTAACAAAGTTTGCAGATGACTGCAAACTGGGAGCCATTATTGAATCCCCAAATGATGTGGATATTCTACAAAAGGGCCTTACAGAAACAGATGCTTGGTGCCAGAGCCATGGGCTCAAGCTCAATGCCAAGAAATGTATAGTTATCCCCTTTGGGAAAAAACATGTACTTGTGAATTACCACATAGGTGGCAGTACACTAAACACTGAAAGTGTGATAAAAGACTTAGGGACACAGGTAGACAGTGGTCTCACCTTCGATATCCACATTGCCACAACAGTCAGGAAATCCTTCTATGTGGCACACTTCATCACTAAGGGCTTTTCATCCACAAAAAAGGAGGTCATTGTCCCACTGTACTCATCCCTCAATAGACCCATTATAGAATACGATGCCCTGTTTGGTATGTACCTCTCAAGACATCTGCAACAACTGGAAAGGCCGCAGAAATACCTCACTAAAAGAATCACAGGCCTAAAGCAGATGCCCTATGTTGAGCATCTAAAAAACTCCAGCTATACGCTGTTGCATATTGTCTACTGAGAGGCGATCTCTGCTTAACATACAAGGCCATGTCAAACCTAGAGCTGTTGGACATGCTACACTTAAAGAAATCCCAAGCCCTAACAGCCACACGCCCCAGGGATCTAAAACCTGTCATCACAATGAACAAAACATGCTGGAGGGATAGGTTCCTGACCAACAGACTCCCTAGACTCTGGAACAGAGTGCCGATACATGTCAAGCAAAGCGTCTCCTTGGCCCTCTTCAAAAGGAACCTTGATGATTGGATGGGAGATAGGAAATTCACCCCAGGGATCACGTCGGTCACCCTGCTAGAAGGGGTTCAGGAAAGTAAATACTGGTGGAAGAAATAGCCAGGGAATTGTTATGGCTAGGCTTGTATAGGCCCCTAGGGCCGATAGCATAGTACCAACTTATGAACCTATTTTACTACCTATGGAACTTTGATGGAACTTGAAACCATGATTGCTCCAAGACTGCCTACTGTTGGCCAGCATTAGAAGTACCTTTCAGAATCATTATTTTGATATTGCTTTCAGTTGTATGGGTTGAGTACAAATTAATTCAAATTATTTTTTCCTGTTTTAATTTTTTGGACATATGTTAAATCTGTGTATTTATGTTAATACCAGTTTTTTTTATTAGTAGTGTTTTTTGTTATTAAAAACATGCAGGCACCTAAATAAATTTGAACGTGAATCCTGAGGCATTCAAAAAGACTTAAGGTTCAGTACTGCAAAGCTATTATGCATCTACAATATCATTTAAAGTCATCTGAATCATAAAAATAATCTTTACCACTTTGCATGGACTCCCAGATGGTAGTACCATCACTTAAATCATATAACTTTTCTTCTAAGACATTTGAGACTGAACATGTGAAAGTTCTTTATAAAGGATTTACTTATGTACTAGTTAGACATTCTAATGTTGTGAATGTTTTAATAGATTTAAAACTGTTTGTGAGAATTTGTCCCTTTGGTTTTCATCTGAAAATCTGGGTAACAACTATACTATTTTGCACAGACCAAGTATATTTAACCCTCCTCTACATCATGTATTGCAAGTATTTGACAAAATGTGTAAAATTGATATAAGATATGCTGTGAATCAGGTGAATTATGTTAGGAAATTGTGGAATATATCAGCAACAGAGTTGAAGTGTTTAAAAGAAATTAGTGAGGATAATCATATTAGAGTTATGAAACCAGATAAGGGGTGGGTGGGTTGGTCATTATGAATAAGGAAGACTATTTGGGACACAAGAATGCTACATTAATGGAAGATGCGCACCAGAAAGTGTCCCTAAATGAAATGAAAACTGTGTTTTCAAAAATCGATTTAGAGTTGTTAGATATATTACTACAGGGACAGATCGCCAAAAGTGAATATTAAATTTATTTTGAATAACAAACCTGTGACTGTGGTGATCTTTATTATCCCTAAAATACATAAAAATCTTGATAATGCTTCCTTAGACCTATAGTGGATGCATCCAGGTCTAAAACATTTTTTATAGCAAAATATTTAGATAATATTTTAAAGGAGGGGGGTGGATAAATTGATGAATGTCTGTCTGTAAAGACTTGGCATTTCTCAAAGAAAATGGGTGAAGTTCCCTTTTATGTTGATTGTTTATTTCTCACAATCAATGTTCAAAACCTATATTCAGTTATTCCACACACTACTGGGTTGTAGTGGTTTGAGGAATGCGTTTACAATTGTACTAAGTTTTCAGCTGATAAAGTTAATGCAATCATCTGTCTGACGGAATTAGTTTTAAAAAATAATTTTATATACTTTGAGGGACAACTATTTAGACATAAAAATGGAGTGGCAATGGGAACAACATGTGCCCCTATTTTTGCTAATTTTGTAATGAATTACTGGGAAAGTAATTACATTATGAATAGTCAATTCAAGGAATCCTGATCTCTTTATACAAGATTCCTGGACAATTTATTTATTTCATGGAATGATTTTTCCACTAGGTTATATGAATTTAGAGAATATATCAATAACACAGTTGATTTTTTGAAATTTACACATAGTAGTGATAAACACAAAATTGTATACTTGGATGTTGAGTTAAGAAATGATTATATGAAAAAGAGGTTTCAGTCTGGTATATATCGAAAACTAACCTTCTAATACTTTTTCATATTTTAGGAGTATGCATCCCAAACATCAAACGAAGGCAGTAGTGAAAGGTCAGCTTGTCTGGCTGGTAAGAATGATTTCTGATATTGTTGTGTTACAAGAAGAATGGGATACCCGAGCAGAAATATTTTACAAAAGAAGGTATCCAGTTGAATTTGTAATGCAGATCAAGAATGAAGTTTTAGCTAAGAGGAAGAGCGACTTATATGTGCCGCTTATTGATTCCAACAGGAAACTGAATACAGACTATTCAAATTTGGGAGCTACAGGCAACATTTTTGGCACTAACTACAACTTGAATAATCGTAGTATTAATAGTATGTTTTTTGTCAACAAATTCACAATGGATAGTAGGACCATTTTGAACGTCCTGTGTAAGAACTGGGCTCTTTTCTCAAGTGATAGGTTATTACTGAATAAAATGGGTGATAAACCTTGTACAAGTTACAGGAAAGATAAATCTTTTAACAAATATTTAGAGAAAAGTGTCACTTCAGAAAGTATATATAACAGATATATGACTGTGGATGCTGACTCCAATGTGCTTACAATTTTAGTAAAGGATAATTTCCAAGTCAGAAATGTAACTTATAAATTAACTGGTATATATTCTTGCAATTCTATGATGCTAGTCTACTTAGCTCAGTGCAGGTCATGCCCAGCATTTTATGTTAAGAAAAAGTCCAGAAAACTAAAGGAATGCATTTATGAACATTTGTCTGATATTCTTAAATACAAATCTACCACTACACTTTATAAACATGTAGAAAAAGAAAATGCACGTAAGTTTTTTTTTTTTTTTTTTGGTTATAGAGCAAGTTCACAGTGATCCTCAGGGTTTTGTTATAGAAGAATATTTAGATAAATGTGAATTAGAATGGCAATAAAGATTAGATGTCACTACTTTTCCGGGACTCAATGATTCTTGCTCCGTCAATGCTGTCTTGAGATTAAAACATTATAATGTTTGATTAATTAATTGTTTGATTAGAGATGTTTTACTAATGCTGTATTTTTATCATGTTACTATGATATTTGTATTTTTAAACGTGATTTCATTGTTAGCTATTGTTTTGATGAAGTTCCTTTAAGTGGAACAAAAGCACTTAATTAGATTGAAGTAAATTCTTGGTGTTTTACTGGCTGTTACAGTTCATACATTACAGCAAGTTTCTGTTTAACATAGCACGGTGGACAGAGCTGGTACAAACTTGCCCAAGAAATATTTCATGCCTGGGGCGTGACATAAATCTGTCGGGGCGTGACATAAATCAGTTAAAAAGGCTGGACATTTTAGATCTGCTATGGCTGTGATCCTGTTTGAATCTAGTCCAACTCCAGTAGCAATAATGCTGTGAACGAAATACTGGACTTACTTTGGGCTTATCAAAACTGCACTTTTATCTATTTAGCTTCAAACCACGGGTAGCAGCAATGTAGTACAGCTGTATAGCTGCACAAAACATCATGTCCACCTTCTGTGATGTAATCAGTTGTCATGATAAACAGTCATAAGAAAAGTAAGTGTGCCAGCTTTGATCAGATCCATTTTTTAATACTTTGCCTGGCAACAGGAGTATTGAGCAGGTATTTATTTATTTTACCGGTAAGGCTTAGGTAGGCTAAAAACAATGCATTTTAATAATAAAAATGAACAGGATAAGTGCTTTCGCACCAAAACAAGGTGCTTCCTCAGATCCATCTAAAAACAACTGAAGCATCATTACATACTACTGCTTAAGATCACGTGACCGTAACACAGGTTTTCAAGGTACATGCTCATTAAGTATTTTATTAAAGTGCATTGTTTTTCGTCTACCTACAGCCTTACCAGTTTATTTTTCTTACAGTTACTTATATTTTTTCCAGTTTTGCTCTGTTTATTTGTTTATTTTGTTGATTAGTTACATTCTTCTCAGCCCACAAAGGATATGAACATATAACGTAGAGAATGCATATGAATTTTCATCTAAACATGGGGTACTATTAATATTTAAAAACTGCTCAACTCTACAAAAACATATTGACTTCCTGGATGATGTAGTCAGTTTTCCAGCTAAACAGTGATCAGCAAACAGTATCCAAGTCACACTAAGTTCCACTTTTATAACTACATTTGCATATTTTTTTTTTTTGGCCCAACAATTCATACAGGCACAACAGGAATTACCTCACATATTACTTATTCATTTATTTACATATCTTGAGAGGACAGAGTCCACTAACAGTTTGTGGTCCTTATTCATGGTATACCTCAAGTAGTATATATAGCAAATTAGAAGTCCCCCTTCACGTCTTTTAATTGCCAAAGATCATTAATATAAGCTTGAAATGCCCTCAATGCAGATAGTGTAACCACTATGTAAAGTGTCATCTAAAGGACAGCACTTCACTTACGATGCTCTGCAGTCTAAGTATTCCAGTACTAGTCCAAGTGACTTGTGTAGGGAGAGGCTACAACCTTTTGATGCTCTTGGTATCAAAGGTAAGGAGACTAACAGAGTAATCATGTGGTGGTATTAGAGAAATGAAAGGGATTTATTGCACTTGTAATGTTCTCCGCTACTATGGTCAGCACTGTGGTTGAGTGGCATGATTTTTATATTACATTATGGAAATGGGAGTTTTACATCAGGCAAATATATAGAAATTGTGTTAAAATATAGAAATTGTGTTAGATGTCAGGTTCTATTGGTGATTATCGAGAATAGTGGACCTAGAGCAAGTTGGGGTACAGAATACAGAACAATGTCATTACAGGAGGTCTTCTCTACCATACAATAGCCCCAGCTGCTGTGTGGGTACTCCTTGATGTGGCATTTATTTGCATTTCCTTTATTTATTTAAACTGTAAACATACACAGAATGGGTTTAAGATTGATAACTATCACGAAAGCTTAATAACAAAAAATATCAACAATAAACAAAAACATTATTTTTTGAAACTGATTTTACCTCCCCTGGGCAGATTAGTTTAATTAAAAACAGAGTAAAACTTCACTCCTTTTATTGCAACTTCTTTGCTCAAGAAGTCTGGACAAAGCCAAAAATGATGCAGGGACAATAGGCCAAAATCAAGGACAATTTTTAAATATTACTCTGATTCATCACTCAAAATGTTCACAGAACAGGTTTTGCATCAACACACATTTTCCCAAAGGTAAGTATAAAACTTTATGTCCAGCATTATCAACTGTAATCCTCAGGAAGTTCAGATTTGCAGACTGACAGAGTATGCAAAGCACTTGATTTCAATATGTACATCTGTC
Organism: Protopterus annectens; assembly: GCF_019279795.1. Taxonomy (NCBI): domain Eukaryota; kingdom Metazoa; phylum Chordata; order Ceratodontiformes; family Protopteridae; genus Protopterus; species Protopterus annectens. The sequence goes on from NC_056730.1 coordinate 851,865,562, forward strand.
TACCTGTGGAGTGCCTGTATACTTTCATTACTGCTAAACCTTCCCTATCGTAGACTAAACAGGACTTCAGTTGTTATTACTGGTATACATTCAGTAGTAGCTCAGACGTACTGTTGAAACAACATCCTATACCGTCAAAGGGGATAAAACTGTCTGTCAAAATGCTACTGCAGCAGCTGACAAGCTACACTACTGCCATAACATTCCAACAGCTACACAAAAATATTGACTTGGGGAGTAGTCTCCATTAATGCTCCATTGTCTGGCATTAACAATGGTGTTTGTGTTAGTCTTAGTCCTGCACATGTAAAAAAATGTGCCAGTTTAGGGAAACATTCATTTTAGTCAATTGGTACACAGAAAAATAAGACACGTCTTAGAAGCCAGCAATGTTCTACCTGGTTTGTTTAGAGCAGCTACATTAATAAGATAACAGAAACAGAATGTACTGATATGCAGCTGTCATGTAAACACTGTCTTACTTTAACAGTTTTCTAAAACCGAACAATGTTGAAAACATTTAAGTTTAGTACGCAAAAGCTTTTATCATCAATGTGTCATGTTGGCTATTATTATTATTATGAATATGAAATATCAAGGAGACAACAAACAGAGGATTGAATTCTTTTTTTTTGTTGTGGTAGCAGTCTGTGTGTGTGTGTGGGGGGGGGGGGTTATGCTCTCCCATACAGAAAATAGAAACTGTTAATCATGGACTGTTTACCTTTATACACAGCTGGGATCCTTCCTGCAAAGTTCTAATCTGCTGAGTGTCAATCAGACAAAATCAAAGACCAATATCACGTGTCACTATGGATAAAGTGGCTGTTGAATTAGATGTTAAACGTCTGGGCATGCTTTTCCACTGTTAGCACAAACATTTGGAAGTAAGATGGAGAGCAATTACATGTAGTGTAATACATGTGGGTGTCAAAATAACCTGACAAATTACTTTGTTTTCATTACTTGTCAAGTTTTAATTTTAGGGTCTTACTGATGAGTAAAGGAGGAACTCGTGTTTGTAAAATATGATGTGTTCTGAATGCTGGCTGAGAGATTTGCATTTTGATTGAGCCAGGAAGTATGGAAGCATCTTCACCTAGGAGGTTTGCACTTCTGTAATACATGGCTTATATTTGAAAAGCAGTGCTGCTTACCCCAACCCCCCACGGCACAAACAAACAAAAAAACTTTGCTTGAGTTTGTTGGATGGCAGTATGCTTGCCGAACTTATTTAATTGGGCTTCCTCAGTAATTTACTTTAAGTAGCTCGCATCACTTTTCATGCACGTGTGAGTGTGGGTGTATCTTCAGATGAATGACACTGGCTGACTGGCGCCCATGTACATTCAGCCCTTAAGTTATGAAAAATGCATGCTGTGTCTTGTCATTGTAACACAAACAATAGAAACACTGAGATGAATACACTTCTAACCATTTCTGTTGCTAACTGCTAGTAATGCCTGTTTCCAGCAAGGGAGCTTCCACCCTCCAGAATCCCCACCATAGCCTTTAACAAGTCTGTGTAACACACACTTGTGGCTGGGGATGCATTGGCATGGCAAAACCCTTAAGGATGTGCTGGTGCTGTGTGACTTAATCTTTCTCTATTCTTTTGTTATCTTAAAAAAAGAAAAAAAAAAGTTGTAGGAAAACTCTTGGCATTTCACAATACCCAGGTCATCAGTTAGGAGAGCGCCTTGACTGGGGTAACAAAGCTTCGTTTAGCCAGGTAGTTCCTGTAAAACTTAGGAATTGGGGATACCAGCAGATGTTTTAAGTCCTGCAGTTCCTTACTTTGCTTCTTGCAGACTTTTGAACAGCTCTGCAAATTGCTTGCTAAAGAGGAACTTGTTGTCCAGTGGTGCATCCAGGATCTTGTTCTTGAAATTGTGCAGCAGGGGTTGTAGCCTGAGCCAGGAATACCTGTGTAACACAGAGGCAGATTCAGCTGATCTGGCTGAACCTTCAGCAGCATCACAGCTGCATTTTATGGAATGCCTTGTTACCTGTGCTGCTAAAGAAAGTTTTGAGGCAACTTGAAGTTTATTAGTGGAATCAGGCATAGAAGAGAGTAGGGTAGATGCCTGGGAAGCAAGGTCTAGGGCGTATTTTACCATATGAGTTTGGTAATTGATGGCCCTAAAGGCCAGGGTAGAAGAAGTAGATCTTCGTCCCCAGTCTGTCCATCACCTTTACTGTTCTTGTCAGATGGCAGTAGAGAAAATGGAATTTGCCTTGATTGTTTATCCTGCGTCACAGAAATTACTGCAGGGTCTGCTATGGGGAACATGATGAGGTATTTGTAATCATGAGGAACTTTATAGAATCTGCCTGTCTTTTTGGGATGGGAGTTTGGGATTTTGGGGTCTTGGAGGCAGCAGCAAAGGCATCCAAGTAAGCAGGAATCACTGGAGGGACAGCAGGGGGAGAGGGGGGACTCCACTTGGAGAAGCTCAAAATATCTTTCTGCACCTCATTCATTTGTGTGAAATCTCACTTTGAAGTATTCTCTCATTTTGGACATTGTCTCCCCAAAATAATCTCTTCTGGTGGAAAGTCTCCTTCCAAGGAGTTTCCATCTGGGGAACAATATTGCAGGGGTGAGGCCAGCTGTGAAGTGTAAGTTAGAGATTCCTCAGAGGAATAGGAAGAGGAGTCTTCCCCTCAGTCTAAGGAGGAGGGATGGAGTCTGCAGAGGCAGGTCTGGGGCTTAGGGTGGGCAGAGCAGGAGTATGAGATGTACAGGCCTCAAGGCCATGAATGCCTGAAAAAGTGACTGAGAGAAGGTTTGCCAGTCAGGTTGATGCTCCACTGGAGCAGACAGATGTCTGGTCTTTTGTTTCCTCTTGAGAGGAGTCTTAGGAATAGGCTGAGAGGCTGACGGCCTGGATTCCTGTGTCAGGCATGCGGTCGAAGCACCCTCTTTGGAAAATAAAGTTGTCCATCCTGTGAGCTTGGTCCCCCCTCCCCCCACTTGACATCAGCGGAGTCCAACATTGGAGAAACCGCCTCGGACATGCAGACTGGAAAACCAAGGGTGGCTTCCAAAATGGTACCTGCTAAAGTCGCCAAGTCTTCTGGATGTTCCTCAGCCCCTAGACTGGAAACTGGTGGGATGTCCAAAGTAGGAGGTGCAGTATCCGGCCTAGAAACCTTGGCCTTCTTTTTAGGTGGCTCCACCTCGACGTCCAGTTCAAGATCCATACCGAGGACCATGTGTTTGAGTCGCTGATTCTCTACAAATAATTTAAGGGCTACCAGATGGCTGCGCAAGGTCTTAGGGACGAATGACAGACAGATTTTACAGGTCATATGATCGTGCGATGGCCCTAAGCAAAACAAGAAAAGATCATGGGTATCTTTATGGAGAATTCGCCAACTGCACTTACATTTCCCCTTTCTAGATGACATTGGCTAACAGTAGATAAAAGAGCAACCTAAGTTCAGACAACAAACAGAAGATTCTCCAACGGGATACTTATCTTAAGCGTCTTCGGAGAACTGGATCAGAACAAGCAAGCTGACATTTGACTGAGGCAAAGAAGTTCTGAGGTTTGTGCATGCGGAAGTAACATTTATGGCCCATGGTTTATGGCCCTGCTTGTGACGTCCCACGCAGCTTACAGCAACCAGGCTTAAGCTTTGGTAGATGAGCTGGATGTTCAGTCACCATCAGGCAGAAGATCCCACGTGTGTGAATACTGCAACATGAGAACAGAGCGACATCAAGTATTCCTTATTCACTTGCTGTCCTTACATACTCTACTTCATTTCCAGTTTAAGAGTTAATGTTTTTGCTTTTACCAGGAAGTGTTCTTTTTACCCATTTTTTTAATACACTCTACTATTCGTGTTCAGGTAATAAACTTAAATTTCAGTTTTAGTCCAAGTGAGTTTAACCTGTGTCAGAATTCTGGTTTGTGTTTTGTTTAATTTTTATACTAATTTAATAATCTACCATACAATAAAAGTAGTTGAATATAAGAAAAAACAACAACTTGTAATCAAATAAATCCTCTTATTACGAAACACTCTAGCGCCTTGGCTAATGCTTAGCATTCAAGGAGTGAATTCAAAGTAATACTGATTCACTTTTTATACCCATAGTATCCAATAAAACAATTCATCAATTATATAATTAAATATTTAAATACATGTTTAACCAACATAACTTAAAAGCATGCTTTTAAAGCTACACAACACATTTCCAACAACAATCTACATTTAAACCATATGGGATCAAAGTCCCAAACTTTAAAATGAACACAGTCTCCTTATACAATAACATATTTCTCTTGTAATCCTCATTTTCTACCTGTATTTGTTGCAACACTGTAGCTGTTAAATCTTTAGGAACACTGTAATGATATAATTTAAAATGTTGAGCCAAGGGACTTTCCTCTTTATTTAATCTGTTGTTCCTTAGATGTTCCAGTAACCTCACCTTAAACATTATCTTTGTTTGACCTATATAAAATTTATTGCATCTACATTTTATAGCATAGACTACAATTTCTGTCAAACAATTAAATGCTGTAGCAGCTTCAAATTTGATATTATTAATACTAGAAAAAGTCTGCACAATATATCTGCAACCCCAATATCTTCCACATGGTGCAGCACCTAAAAACTGAGTCTGCTGTGTTAACCTAATTTGTGGTCTCTTAAATTTTGTATGTACTAACCTATCTTTCGAATTTGACCCTCTCGTATAAGAAAAGACCAAATTCTGTTCCACTAAACCTTTCAACTCTGGAAACTTGCGTAGGAATTGCCAATAATGTTTTATAATTTGTTTAAAATTCTCACTCAACAAATTATATGTTAATACTATAAAGAAACTATTTACATCTTCAAATGTCTTTAAATTTTCTTTTGGATGTCTATATATTATTTTATTATCTTTACTATATCTATCCCTTCTAACTCTCTCCATACTTTTCTTTATAACATCTATGTTATATTTCCTCATTTTAAACATATTAGCTGATTTAAATAACTCCTTTTCAAAGTCAACATTATTACTACAAATTTTAGATATTCTCAAAAATTCACCGAATGGTAATGATTCTAAAGTATGGGTGGGATGACAACTGTTTCCCAACATAAACTGATTTACTACATCAAATTTTCTATGTAGCCCAGTGGCAACTCGCTCACCAATTTTTCCTTCTAACGTTATATCTAAAAAAAGAGATCTTATTTCCCCATTGTAAACCATCAAATTGCAGGTTGACCCTATTTTAATGCAACTCTGTTATAAATTGTTCAATAAATTCTGAACCTCCATCACATAAAAAAAACAAGTAGTCTATAAATCGGTAATATTTCTTTACATATTTCTTAAAAAAAAATGTGTATAAATATACTCAGTCTCAACCATCCCCATAAAAAGATTTGCATACATAGGGGAAAAAGATGAACCCATAGAGGTTCCTTGCAACTGATGGTAGATTTTGTCTTCAAAACAAAAATAATTATTTTCCAAACTAAATCTTAATAATTCCATTGCATAATGCGCCACTGGGCTGTCATCTAAGTATAACTCAAGAGCTTCCATACCAAAACTATGTTTAATATTGGTATACAAGCTTTTAACATCTAATGTCATCCAAAACATATTTTTCTCCCATCTTAATGTGTTAATCTTCCCTAAAAAATCAAAAAAATCTTTAATGTATAATGGGAGACGAACCACTTTTTTCAACAAATATTTATGTAATACAATACCTACATTATGTAAAAAATATTTCCTAGCTGAGACTATGGGTCTGCCAGGAGGGCCTCTCTTGTTTATGCACTTTAGGTAGGCAATAAAAATATGCCATATCAGACTTATCACATGCCAATTTTTTTCTCAACATCTGATTCAGACCAATAGCTCAGTCTCCACCCTTTATTAATTAATTGGGTATATTTCTTTCTAGCTTCCTCTAACTTTTATCGTGCTACTACTTCATAAACATTAACATCATTAAGTAAGTCATAACACATTTTACTATATTGTAAGTAATGCATCACAACAATCTTGTTTCCCTTATCTGAGGGCTTAATCACAAACTCTTTCTGTTCTGAAATTTTTTTAGACATCCATTCGTTTTTAGTTAAATTATATTCAACATTTTGTTTATTAAATTACTTAAAAGACAATTCCAGCTCAAATTCCACCATAGAATAACATTTTTTTAATGCAATCATGATTAAATGTTGGCATAAAATTACTTAAAACTTTAATATCTGATGTATCTAAATTACAATAGGCATTCAATTCAGTAACACATGAAACAAAGGAGGCATCTGAAACATCTTCTTGTTCTTCATCACTATATTCAGCATTCACCACCACTTCTGTATTTATACACTGAACACCCTGATGTATTTGAAAAAAATACCATAAATGCATTTTTTCGTACCATTTTAAACAACTCAGTTTTAAAACAGTGTAATCTAGGCATTACATTGGGTACAAATTTTAAACCACAATTCAAAACAGCTAACAAATTTTCATCTAACGTACTATTACATAGGTTTAATACTAAGTCCGTTGTATCATAAAAAAAAAACTTTTCAATACCATCTAGTTCTTTTTCTGTTGTTCTTATTCCATTGTCGGTGATTTGGCTCATCTCTGTACTGTCCCTGTTCATATTCAGCATACTGTCATTTTTTTCTGTTGATTGAATCTCCGGTTGGGACAAAAATTATTACACATATATTGTGGATTATTAGGTTGTGGAAGGGCAGGAAATTGTCGCTCATCTTCCATGTCACGCTAACCTCGGCTGGTGTCGGCTGAGCACATTTCCCCCTCTGTTGTACTTAACCCTTCCTGAAAACGTATCCGAGACCTAGCTTTCCGATTCGTTGGCCTAAAGAAGGCTGTACCACTCTCATAGTCTCTAAGGTCTCTTTTTAATTTATATAATTTTTGTTCCAAAATAGCTGAAAAAGGCAACACCAAAGCAGATAATCCTATAAAACGAACTTTTGATCCAATTGATTATAAAGACAGTGAACGCTTTCACATTATCACAACGTTTCATCAGACTTTAAGTAAAAACCATTAACTGCCAACCATAAATAGTAAATTCAAACCCTTCTGGCCTATGGTTCAACAGAAACAATTATGACATCATGTTAAAATTTAAAATTTAAAAAGACATGCTTTATAAACAACATTCTTCGAAATATATACATATATAAAGCATGCATCATAAGAAACACTTATAAGACACGTGCATTCAATGTATAAATATTAATGTAATACATATATTTATAAATGTCAAAAAATACACACATTTTTATATTTAAATAAAATTAAAGAATATATGTAGTGTAGTTCATTCTAACGACTAACTAAAAACAATATATACGTATGCATATGTCTAAAAATCATTCACATAAAGCTGTGAAAATTAAAATTCTATTTAAAGTGACTAATGTGCATGTGGACTGGCTGATAAAAAATGTTTTAATGTCATCCTATCATTCAGTCCACTCATTTTATGTGCTTGCAAGCGTATTATCCATCTACTTTCTCAACCCTCCGTGTAAGTCTTAACATTCCCTAACCTGCCTGATTTCTTAATCAATTCTAATGCTCTAAACTTAAATTTGTGTCATACCATAGGTTAGCACATGTTTAGCTAATGCGTTCTTATCATCTTCTTTATTTATAGCATAAATATGCTCTCTTACTCTTTCTCTGAGGGTCCTACTGGTTTGACCTACATAGAAGGCCTTGCATACCTGGCACTGCGCCAGGAACACCAAGTCCCTCGTCTTACAATCAGCGTATTGTTTAAACACATAATCATGTCTCATATCAGGATGAACAAACGTATTATCACCTGCCATGTATGGGCACTGGTTGCAGCCCCTACAAGCAAATGTCCCGTCTGTCTGAATATCTTATAGTATGAATCTTTTCTTGCTCATAACAAAGTAATCGCTTAAGTGATTTTGTATTTCTATATGTGTATCTTGGCATATTTCCTACTATCGTTGTGATATCATCATCATCATCTACATTCAATAATCTCCAATTTTTCTCTATTACTTCTCTCACCTTGTTATTCCTATTAGTAAATGGAATAATCACTTTAAGCCCCTCATTTCCTCTTGCATTTAAACCTTCATCAACCCTATCAATATTTATATTCCTTTGGAAGTATGGTCTTCCTTTTCTGTTCCTATGTGACCTACTATTATGCATAGATCTCTCTATCGCACCATCTTTACAACCTCATTGTTTAAAGTTATCTGCCAATGTCTTACATGCTTCTCTGTAAGATTCATCATGAATAGTAAGTCTTGATACCCTTAGTATCTGACTCTTCATTATACTAGGATAAATGTGAGTTGGATGCATGCTGCTCCGATGTAACAAGCTGTTTTTCCAACATTGTTTCCTAAACATATCAGTGTGTAATCCATCTTCCTTCCTTGCTCAATTGCACATCTAAAAATTGTAATCTCTTCTGGGAACTAACACATTCAAAAGACAGAAAATCTGTTGTCCCATTCAGATATTCCACAAATTCTTCCAATCATTCACTAGTGCCCTTCCATGCAAGAAAAACAATCTACAAAACATTTGTAGTAACTAATGTACTCCCCATAATCTCCACTGGTCAATACATATATCTTCTCCCAATATGCCAAAACTAGGTTGGCATATGAGTTCGCACACGGGGTACCCATTGCCACCCCCTTGGTTTGTAGAAAATATTCCTCTTCATATATAAAGACATTATTATTCAATACAATGTGCAGCAATGACGTGTATCTCATAATGAGATCCCTTGGCACTCCTTCTTCAATTAATAAGAGCCTAACATACTCCATTCCTATGTTATTTGGTATGGATGCAAATAAAGAAACATCAAGTGAAACCAAAAGCTCATTACCATTGTCTGCATCAGAAAACACATACCCAGCATAGGTCTCTAAGAACTGTTGTGCATCCCTAATTATAGTGGATACACCATCTACCACTGGTCTAAGTTGTTTTTCCAAATAAATGGAGAGAGTTTCTGTAAGCCATCCCCTCCCTGAGACTATAGGTCTCATATTGGGGTCCATTAACTTTTATGGACCTTCGGCAGTCCCCTGAAAGTGGGGATGATCGGTTTCTCAACCAAAAAGTATCTATACAGATCTATGTCTATTACTCTACATAAGAGAAGGTCATACAATTCACTATGAACACTTTTTATGATCTTGTCTAGTTGCACCATACTTAATAACTTATAAGTGTTGTTGTCAACCAATAGTTGCTCCATTTTTCTCTTATAGAAATCTCTATCCAACAACACCACAGCTCCACCCTTGTCTGCCTGTCTAATTACTATCTCAGCATTGTTCTGCAGTCTATTCAAAGCTTCAGACTCTTTACTAATTAAATTAAAAAAGTCAGGCCTGGTGTGTGACATTGACAATTGTAATAAATCACTTTCACAAGCTCCTTCAAATGCATCTAAAAGTGGATGCATCTGAGGTATAAATGTAGAAGGTTTTTTAAACACTTTATATCCATTGTTCATATTATCCCCAAACATCATTTTCAGTGCCACATTTCTAGTGAACATTTTAATGTCTATAATCACATCCATTAAGTCAGAGTTTTTAGACGGTATAAATGAGCGGCCTTTGTTCAACAGAGATCTCTCACTGTTAGAAAGTATGTACCTGGATAAGTTAATAATCAAGTCCTCTGTATCGGTCGTAGCACCTTGCACTGAAATTCGTACCTCTCTTCTGAACCCTTGTGCTTCCTCACGCGGTTCTGTGGAGACCAAACTTGTCTCTCTATCTGGTGTACTGGTAATGGAAAGGAAAAAAGGTTATTGCCATCATCTGCCGGTATCTCCACATTCCCTGTGGAAGTTGTAGCCGTTTCCTGTTGAACTTGCTGAACTTTCCTCCTGACATCCATGCTGCCCAGGTGTGAGACGACTTTCCTACCTGGCAAACACATGGTGCCTCCCTTGAGCACTGCTGTTCTGAGTTCCCCTCAATTCTTCAGTTTGTTGCACCACCTGTGCCATTATTTCCGGTGTCATCATCTTTGTACCTTCAGTGATCCTCCCTTCTCTGCTTGTGGAAGGTGGAAATGCTCTCCGTATGTTGTTGGTAGAAGCATTAGTCTCCCTGGGCCACGAGAAGACATTACCCCTGCGGAAATCGTTAAAGTCTCTCTCCAATTTCTTCTTCTTTTCTTGTAATAACTTATTATCAAGTGCCGTTAAACTTATAGCGAGATCGCTGATAAAGCTGTCCATTTCTGTCACACTTAAGACATCCTTGAGCTCATTTCTTGTAGAAGTAATTTCCATGGCTAACACTGCTTCTATATTCTTATACTGCTCAATTAGAAGCTTGATGTAGCCATGACTGGTGTCTAAGTTTAATTTTTGCCATTTTATTAGGAGTTCAGGATAGGTGGTACTGAAGGTAGGCATTTTTAAAACACGTAATCCTCTCGGTACCACCTTAAAACTAAGACATGCCTCCATATGGAGTCTTTGCCATTGCGTAGACTTTAATTTAGTCAGCCAGACCACATGCAGATAAGTCACTTTAAATAGAATTTTAATTTTCACAGATTTATGTGAATGATTTTTAGACATATGCATACGTATATATTGTTTTTAGTTAGTTAGAATGAACTACACTACATATATTCTTTAATTTTATTTAAATATAAAAATGTGTGTATTTTTGTGACATTTATAAATATATGTATTACATTAATATTTATACACTAAATGCACATATCTTATAAGTGTTTCTTATGATGCATGCTTTATATAAGTATATATTTCGAAGAATGTTGTTTATAAAGCATGTCTTTTTAAATTTTAAAATGATGTCATAATTGTTTCTGTTGAACCATAGGCCAGAAGGGATTGAATTTACTATTTATGGTTGGCAGTTAATGGTTTTTACTAAAAGTCTGATGAAACGTTGTGATAAAGTGAAAGCGCTCACTGTCTTTATAATCAACTGGATTAAAAGTTTGTTTTATAGGATTATCTGCTTTGATGTTGCCTTTTTCAGCTATTTTTGGATTTTTCTATGTTTATTCTGAAAGGCACTTTATCCAGGACTGATTGTTTTTCTTTACAATTTTTGTTCACACAATTTCTTCTCTAATACTACAAGTTTATCTTGTATATATTGCAGTCCCAACTCAAACCTTGACTTGTCAACCAACATTAACAAATTATTGCACACTATGTTAATGTCTTTTTTAATGTCCAAAAGTTTTACCTCATCTCATTCTAACAATATTTTAGTCCATTCTAGAGCACACTGTTGAGTCGCGGCTTCCCATCTCTGCTTGAAAGCTTTTTCCATTGACTTTGACATATCAAATGGCATAGATGGAAACTTCATAGCTCTAAGCCCTTTCGGAGCTATGTCTAGTTCCACATATGTTTGTAAACTCATCCTGTTATACTGAGTTGCCGTTTATTTATGCAAAGATTGTTCAAACTTATTCAACAAAACTTTCGCCTTGGATGAGAAGGCAGTGGAACGTGTACCCACCTCCATAAGCGGGTTAGAAAAACGGTTACCTCTGGTCTCCTCTAGTAACCTCTCCCATATTGGAGCAGGTCGCCCTTCACCACTGCTACTAGCCAATACCGCACTTCCATCCTGGTTCCTGGCTAGATTTGATCTCATGAGACCATCCATAGTTAGCTGCGAGGAGTTGTAAGAATCTTCTCTAAATATACGTGGGAAATTATTAGCAGGATCACTTGACATACCGCAAACTCAATATCCACCATACGACAAAAGTAGTTGAATATAAGAAAAAACAACAACTTGTAGTCAAATAAATCCTCTTTTACTACGAAACACTCTAGCGCCTCGGCTAATGCTTAGCCTTCAAGGAGTGAATTCAAAATAATACTGATTCACTTTTTATACCCATAGTATCCAATAAAACATTAATACATTTTTTTTTTAATTTAATAATCTATCTGAGATGAGTTGCGTGTTTCTGCTATTTATGTTCCTTTTAAATGAGTTGCTTTCCTGGGACTTTTCTGGTACCACTCCAAAATGACTTTTCAAGGCTGTTGTCAGTTATTCTGTGAACAGCTCAGTAATATATTACTGTGCTCTTCACAGGCTTTATAGAGAAATAATATCCATGTTATTGCTTTAGTTTGTCCAGGAGCGGCCTTAGGCCAACTGGTGCCCTAGGCCAAAGGGCTCCATGATGCCCCACCACACTACACGGTGCCCCCATCCTGGTCTACCTACAACAAATAAATACTGGAAAAGTGCCCCTGCTAGACTGGTGCCCTAGGCGGCCACCTAGTTGGCCTATGCCTAGGCCAGCTATGAGTTTGTCCAGTTAGGTTTGGAATTCTACTTTGGTCACTCTAAGTTTTTTGCAAGGTTTCAGTTAGAAGCAGTACAATTGGTTCTGAACAGGCTCTGACAGGGTTCTTCTGCAGCTAGGTTTGAAAATGGATCACCCCCCCCCAAACATCCAGTTTAAGTAAAAGAGGTTAGCATGTTTTTTAATTAAAAATGTTTTGACCCCCTCCACTGTGCCTACTGTGTCCCTTCCAGCTAACCACTTGTTTTCCAATCCTGTGTCTCCTAGCCTTAGTGCCCCTGATATCCTCCCAACCCGGTTTTAAGTTTTTTTTCTTTTTTTTTCTATAATGAAATATCACAGAGGTTTAGAATAAAAATTGTCTAGTTTGAGCAGTCTTTCTGAATTAAACTGTTGCATTCCTGGATGCCAGTTTCATCACCTGACATCTCTAGTCCAGATACAAAGTTGCTGTATCCAGGACTGTTGGTAAGCTTCTGAGCCCCGCAATCCTTTCTGTGTTGGAGGGAAGCCTTCTAGCTCATCAGTGGGAGTGGTAAGCACTAGGTAGCCTATCTACCACAAGAGGAGTGGTTCTGTCCCATAAACTGTAGTTTACTGGACATTTGGGCAGTTTTTTCCATCTCTCTCAAATTTCTGGTTTTAAAGCCCGTGTTTGCACTTGATCCCCACCTTTCCTGTAACTAGTCTAGTCCAGGTACAGATCTGCTGTATCCAGGACTGTCTGTAAGCTTCTGACTTCCAAACCTTTGCATTGGAGTGCAGCCTTCTAGCTTATCAGTGGGAGTGGTAAGTACTAGGTAGCCTGTCTACCACAAGAAGAGTGGTTCTTGGCCCAAGAATTGTAGTTTATTGATCAGTTGGGAAGTTGTCCATCTCTTTCAAATTTCTGTTTTAAAAGACCACATCTGTACTTGTTTCCCATCTTTCCTGTAACTAACCTACTGGAAAGCACTAGAAAGTCTTAAACGGATACAAGCCTTCTAGCTTAAAAGAGAGACTTTGGGGTGATTGAGCATCAGTTTTCTGTATTTTCTTGCTGTACTTAACTGTTTTCCACCTAAAAGCTGATTTTCCAGCACTTATTGTGATTTAAAAGCTTGTTTTTTTCACATGCTGTACTTATTTGACTGCCTGCACTTTTAAGAAGTTGTTTTTTGTTTAAATAAATTGTTTAACTGTTGTAGGCTACACACTAAAGTGCGATAGCCTTTTCTGATCGCTTGTAGTCGTTTAAAGCTGTTTTAAGTGTACTTTTTACTGTTTTTGTGTTATCATTTCAAAAAAACAAACAAAAAAAGGTTCTTGTTTCCCGCCTTTCTAAGCTAGTATAGTCCAGTATTCAGGCTAGTGCTGAATTCAGGGCTGTGTTACAAGTTTCAGAGTTGCCCATACCTTACTTGGATAGAGGGAAGTTTCTCTGTTCACCTGTGAGAGAGAGGAACATTGAGCAGTTATCTGTCCCTGGAGGAGTGGTTCCAGCCCAGAAGTTAGTAGTTTAAAAACCGCGTTTGCACAGTTTTGTGCACAGGGCAGCACAGGTTAGCTAGGGTTAAATTAATCCTGGCTCCACTAAGTTTACTCTTAGTTTTTCACTTGAAACTGGTCTAACTCTCAACCTAAGCACTCAAAAAGCATCCTACAGTCCAGCACTTGCTCAGACCTAATAGCAAGCACTAATATACCCAGACACTTGACTGCCCAGCAGGGCAAGGCTCTTTATCCATCCCTCACCAACCAAGCAACTAAGCAGCTCACCCTACTATTCAGGCATGACCAAAGGGCAACTTCAGGTGTACTCTCCAGTCCAGCTGGTGAATCTGGGTATCCTGAGGCAATGTTAAAACTGCCTCATGTACACAGACAGCCCTGTCCTCCTACCACAAAACACTAACATATGCAAGAGATGCAATTATACAGCCAAACTGGAGGCTAAGGTCTCTCCACCCAAGACTGGAACAGACAGTCATGAGGAGAAGGTTAACACTTGCACCACACCTCCAGCCTCACACAGACCTACTAAACCAGCACTGGCAAAAAATACACATAAATACACAAAATCATACTCGGAGGCTCTAAATAAAAGCCTGCAAAAGCATCAGAGAGCTCCAAAGCAGACACCCACAAAACCTGCACCTCCCGTCACAAACCAGACAACACACAAAACACAAAATCAATGTGCCGCATAATCACAGCCCTTAAGGTGAAATAACATACCTAACACACTAGTAATAGGCGACTCAATAGTCAGGCACACTGACGCCCCACTCACTAGGCTGAACAAGGAGAAGGATACTGTTAGCTGCCTATCGGGAGACAGAATCCGCCACATAACACAAGCACTCAGGTCACTCTTGAACAAGTACAAATATGACTCTGCCATTGTTCATGTTGGTGTGAATGACCTGAAATGTACCTCCCTGGACTACATGAAAAGAGACATGGAAGAGCTCTCTGATCATGTAGCCCAGGCTGGTATGACCCTGACCCTGAGTAGCATCCTGCCCTCACCAAGAATGATACCTTAGTATAAAGAAAAAAATGATCAATTTCAACAATTGGCTAACCTTCTGGTGTCATTCAAAGGGGATCCAGTGTTGGTCAGCCTTGGATGACATGCTTGACAAGCCGTGTTGCTTCGCAAGAGACGGCTTGCACATGTCACCCCTTGGCTTTTGAATACTGGCCAAGGCTCTTGCTGCCCCCATAGTGCCTTTTTTAGGCAAGGCTCAAAATTTGAACCCACCTCTATAAACAGCACAAGTAAAAAAATGAGAGTTATGCTACTCAACTTCAGGAGTTTAAATCTCAAAATGCATGAGCTCGAAGCACTCCTAAGTATGGAGAAAGTCGACATCTGTGCAGTAACTGAAACTTGGTTCAAGGCTCCAGAGAGTACTCCAGCACTACTGGGCTACAACTCATACCACACATTTCGGCCACAGAACACGGACTGAAACACAAAAGGAGGGGGTGTATCCATATTCATCAAGGATACTCACACCTCCAGGTTAGTGGCGCAGCATGATACCTCTGAGATCATCCATGTGCAACTAACATCGGGCAAATCTGCAATGCAAATTGTGGAATGCTACAGATCACCCTCCATGATGCAGGACCACCATTCCGCCTTTCTGGAGACATTGGAAAAAAAGAAGGTTCTACTGAACACCATGATATTGGGTGATTTCAATTACCCTACCATTAACTGGGAAAACTACTTGAGTACAAACTCCCAGGCTCAGCGCTTCCTGGAATTTATCAACTCAAATGCCCTGGATCAGCTGGTAAACTCCCCTACCAGAGGCCACAACATACTGGACCTGGTCATCACCAACATGGGCGACAGGTGTTCCGTACCGGAGGTCAACCCATCACTGGTTAGATCAGACCATAAACTAATCACCCTGGATGCCCACACCCCACCACCACCCCCAACCAAGGAAACAACAGTGAAAACGTTTTCAAAAGCAAACTTCACCTTACTTAAGGCAGAGGTGGTAAGTTTCACAGCCCCCACGCTAAAGGATAACACTGCCCAAGATGCAGAATCCTTTACAATTGCACTCTATGAGCACCTAACAAGGATGCATGGATCGTGCTATCCCTACCAAGACCAAGACTCACTCCCCTAAGAGAAGGAAACCAGTCTGGTGGACCCCTGCCATAAACAGGTTATACAACAGAAGGAGGAAACTAGTTCAGAAAAAAAGCAAATTCCAAGAAGGAACGACATCCCTGATCAGCATCAGTAAGAAACTAAGGTCCCTCATAAAATCATCCAAGGCTAACTTCAAAAGAAAAATAGCCAAGGATTCGAGAGATAACCACAAAGCCTTCTTTAGGTTCATAGGTTCATACTAGGCTATCTGCCCTAGGGCATTCATAAGCCTAGCCAGAATGTGTTTGGCTTTCGCCACCCATTTTAAATTTATTTTGCTATGTCCTTTTTCGAGGTTAGCTATGTCAAGTACCTAAGTGGCAACTCGCAGATATGCTCTGAGCTAGTGCAAAATAACACAAAATATACTGAACCTACTGATATTGCCAACATCCTGGCAGATAGATTTACTGCAAACTTCACCTCCCTCTCACCTTCAAAAGGGCCCACAATACCGGAAAAGTGTAGTGTCCCAGAAACCACAGAAGCACAGGTGAAAACTGCCCTTTCTAAAGCCAAAAACACAGCATCAATGGGGCCAGATGGTGTCCCAGGCTGCGTCTTGCACGAACTACAGAACGAACTAACCCCCCACCTAAACATGCTGTTCAACCTCAGCCTCTCCACAGGCTATGTTGCCCATAGAATGGCTCACAGCAATGGTTATTCTGCTCCACAAAGGAGGGGCCACAACTGACCCTGGTAATTATCACCCCATAAGCCTGACTAGCCTGGTTTGCAAGGCTATGGAGCGCATCATCATGGAACTCATTAACAAAGACATTGGGAACCTCCACACACTTGACCCAACAGAGTTTGGCTTGGTTAAGGGCAGATCATGCCTACTAAACCTGGTTGACTTCTTCGAGACAGTCACCAAGGCCATAGACAAGGGAAAGGTGGTTCACACAGCCTACCTTGATCTCGCCAAGGTGTTCAACACCGTTCCTCACTCGGACATTATAGAAAAACTCACCAGCCTGAACATAAACCCTACGTCACAAGATGGATTGCCAACTGGCTTACAGACAGAACTCACACGGTAAGAATAGCGGGCTCCAGGTCCGACTCTAAACCAGTCACAAGTGGTGTCCCGCAAGGCTCAGTTCTGGGACCCCTACTGTTCGGCATATATTTCTCAGAAGTACAGGCAAACACAGGAAGACTATGGCTAACCAAGTTCGCTGATGACTGCAAACTGGGAGCCATAATTGACTCTCCGGCTGACACGGACATCCTTCAAAAAGGCCTTACTGAGACAGACACCTGGTGTCAAAGTCATGGCCTCAAGCTAAACGCCAAAAAATGCATAGTCATCCCGTTTGGGAACAACAAAACACCCACGAATTATCACACAGGCGGCAGCCCCCTTAATACAGAAGACATAATAAGAGATCTGGGGACCCAGGTAGATAGTAATCTCTCCTTTGACAATCATATTGCCAAAGTAGTTAGGAAATCCTTCTATGTGGCCCATCTAATTACTAAGGGGTTTGCATCTAGAAATAAAGAGGTTACAGTGCCCCTCTACTTGTCACTCATCAGACCCAATAGAGTACAATGCCCCATTTGGGATGTACCTCACAAGACACTTCCAACAGCTGGAAAGACCACAAAAGCACCTCACCAAGAGGATTACTGGCCTCAAACATATGTCCTATGCAGCCTGACTGAAAAAACTCCAGCTGTACTCAGCAGCATATCGCTTACTCAGAGGTGATCTCTGCCTGACTTACAAAGCCATGTCCAACTCAGAATTAATGGACATGCTCCACCTAAAGAAATCCAAGTCAATGCGAGCCACACGCTCTAGTGAGCTAAACCTCGCCACAACAATAAATAGAACATGCTGGAGGGATAGATTCCTGTTACAGAGACTCCCCATACTTTGGAACAAAATTCCTAACTACATTAGGCAGAGCCCCTCACTAACACTCTTCAAGAGAAGCCTTGACAAGTGGATGAGAAACAGAAAATACACCCCTGGGAACACTTCATTGCTCTGTTTGACAGAGGCTCAGTTAATTAATCAATGGGGTGGCGAAAGCCGAGACACTCTGGCTAGGCTTAAAAATGCCCTTGGGCAGATAGCCTAGTACCTACCTATGAAGCTAAGTGTGTGACTCCCAGTCCTTAGCAGCCTCCTGAGGAGCAACGCCAGGGGGGCCAAGAGACAATGATGAGAGGTCTGGGAAACCAGGTCTGTATACAGTGCAGACACCCATTGAGGAGCTGACCTGACATTTGAAGACTACCAAGACATTTTCTTCATTTTGTGGATAGGGAAGCTAAAACTGGTATACAAATCCTAAAAATAGCGAGAGCAAGCAGCAGAGACAACCACGGGCTTCAAAAAATGTCAGTTTCCACTATTTGTAAAATAAGAAATTCATTTATTGTGCACAACAGTTAGCACTTTCACAATCCTCTTCATCAGGCCATAAACGCACATAAACCACACAGCCTGTTTATAAAATATACAATCACTACACTCAATTAATCAAACACTCGCTTCTTAAAGTCACAGTGATAAAAACAGTATCATAGTACAATGAATACATTTCATATAAAAGCCACTGAAATTTAAACACCTCACAAGAAACCTGGGTTATCCACCCTGCCGCCACTGATTCACTATCTGAACTGCCTGCCGGGCTGTTTAAAGAAAATGATGTTCTTCATCTTGATTGGCAGATGTATTTGCACTATTCAAACAGCACTTCAAGACTCGCAGTCCTGAGTCTTGAGCGCATTAACAATGAAATAAACATTATCATTCACATACTCATTCATGTGTGTCTGAAAATTCCAGACTTTTGAACATCTCAGATTCTTTTTGATTTATATTAGTCAATGCTGATACAGTATTAATAAAATTTATTTTTGAAATCCTGCCTTTTAGCTTGCCATTGCACTTATTAATCTTGATGAGGTTATGCTTTTCACTGGTGCGGTAGTCAAACAGCAGCCACAAGTATGACAGTCCTGCATGCTCATTAACAGCCTTACACTTACTTATGGATTCAGCAGGGTAATTCTGATCAGAAGGTACTAGTAGTGCTCACACTCCTCTTGGTGGTGGTTTTGCTTTAAGTCGTTCAGCAAAAAAGACAGTGGTTTACTGCACGTGCTCAATGCACACAAGATCAGACTTGTGTCGTTATTTACATCTAAAGGTTGACAAGCAAGCAACATCTGAGGGTAATGCTACTCAATGCTAGAAGTCTAAAACTCAAAATGCATTTAGTCGAAGCACTCCTTAAATGGAGAACATCGACATCTGTGCAGTGACATAGACCTTGTTCAAGGTTCCAGGGAGCACTCCTGCATTACTAGGCTATAATTCATACCACAACTTTCAGCCACCTAACCTGGACCGAAACACTAAAGGCGGAGGTATGTCCATATTCATTAAGGATATCCACACCTCCAGGCTAGTTGCTCAGCATAACGCATCCAAGATTATCCAAGTGCAACTAACTCTGGGCAAGACCGCAATCCAAATTGTAACTTGCTACAGATTCCCCACCATGCCCAAGGATTCCCACTCCTCATTTCTTGATACACTGGAAAATATTAGGGTACAATCCAGCACCCTAATAATGGGCGATTTCAACTACTCCACCATTAACTGGGAAAACTAAACCAGGGCAATTTGGTACTAAATAAAAAAAGGATAATTTAGAATAGACTTTGAATTGTTGAATTATATAAACACTTGCAAAGAAAGAGGAAGGCAGGAATAATCTAGTATTACATCAGAAGTAAACAGTAATAAGTATAATACATAGCATGCATCTTTATGTTAAACACTGATAAAATGAGTTTTTTTACACTTCCCATCATAACATCCCATTTTTTAATTTTTTTCCCCAAAGGTTAATACGAATATAGGTAAATCAACGACGAGACCTACAGTATCAGCACAATGCTGGCAGGAAGATGTAGTATCAACTTTCTTGGAAAATAGGATGTTAGGGATAAAAAAAATCTTTCTATATAGTAAAGACTGACATTGTAAGCAAGCTGCACTCACTATATACGCAAAAGACTAAATAGAATTTATTTTTGTTATGCTACATGTTAATTTATTATTGTTACTCCAAATAGACTTGGAGTTGAGGCAGTTAGAATGTATTTGAGTGAGATATCAGATTATTCTAACATATATCAATACAATGTGTGAGCTGTTAATATTTGTCTTACAGAACATTGCCTTCTTTTGTTAAGATAGATTTATATTCAGAAATGGAGCAAAGAAATGTGAACTCCTTTTGTGAAGTCATATGCAAATATAGTAGTATTTACTTGGAAGGATGGCTGCTTAGTGAACAAAATCCATTTTTTTTTTTCAAATATCATTTTACTGACATTTTGTTAGTGCTTTTTATTTATTATACAAAAAATAACAGAGAATGAGGTGTATGTTTTTTTTAACTATCTTACTGTTAACTACAGGATTTTAAAATTTAAACTCACCATAGCACAGAATAATAACTTTTTGGATGTTACAGTGAATTACCCACAAGGTGGCACCATTACAACGTATGTACCCCTAACACATTAATAATACTGCAAAAGGTAAATTATTATTATTTTTCAAACTAAATAGTAATGAGCAGTCGTTTGCAGAAAAGTTAGAAACAATGCTGGATAAAAACAGAAGGGCACTGCAACAAAATGAGTCATGTTGTTAAGGAATGCTCTAAGACTGCTAAACCTTTTTTCACTCTGAAACACATGATGATGCTCTAAAATGCATCTTTAACTAGTCAGCATAATGGAATGAACGATAAAAGACATACTGAAGATGCACAGATTATTAGTTAATATTAAAATACTTCATGTTCTTGTTTAAATGATGTTGTTGAAGATCAACCACTATTCTCCTTTACATACTCAGAAAATTTAAACCAGAAGCTACATTATAAACAGATGGATTTTAAATTGACAATGCAGAATAAGTCAAAGAACTGGTACAGTTCCATGTTATGTCAACAATGGAAGAGCATATGTAAAGAAAACTACTTCTTACACTCTGTGACAAATAAGAAGCTTGACCATACCTCTCAACCGTACCAAATTCCTCGGTACTTACCAGTTTTGAGGGTAAAATAATGGGATGCCACGAATTCCAAGTGGCCCCTTCAATTCCTGAATTTCCCTTTTTTTTTTTTTTTTCAAAATTTTTTTTGGGGGCAAAGTTGTTGCTGACGTCATCAAATACAGGGCCATGTGCGATGACATCACTTTCCTGAGGCAGACTGCCAGCCTGTCGGAATTTAGCTGACAGCTCAAGGGATGCGCACTCTCTCTAATTACCTTTTCCATACTTGATTGCACTTGCAACAGTGTGGACTGTGGAATCAATTGCCTGGCCTTGGATTTAATTAAGTAGCAGCTAGTGTAGAAGTCAGCAGCACACAGTAACAACAGTGTCAGACCGACCAATGAATGGAGCGTAGGAGGACAACGCTCTAGCTGTTTTTTGGTTTAAGTTAATATAGAACAGCCGAGCTATTACTACTTAAGTGCAGCAGTCAAGCTGCAGATTTGGACCGGTCTGCCCAGCATCTAAGTCTTGCAGTGCACAGTCTGAGGCAGACAGAATTAGAAAATTCATCTTGACGCCCTCAGGCTCTGACAGGTAAAAGGAAAAAAAAAAGAAAAATGACTAGATAATTCATCATAGCACAGGTAGTTCAACACTAAATTTTTTCAGGATGTCCACAATATGCAATGCAAGGCACTAAGGCAGTTGCAAAGAGTAGGCCAAATACTGACTCTGCTTACTTAAAAGGCTTTTCTTTTTAGTCTTTCAGTTTTTTTAAGGAGAATGTTTTCCCAGTGTGGAGCTCTAATATTCTTTCTTTAAGTGCGTGAGGAAGTAAAACCTGTAGTTATTCTTTACTGTGAAATGCAGACAGTGGTGTATTGTTGACTCCATGGAGCTACCAACTGATAAAATTATTTCTTGGCAGCTACATGACTTGGACACAAACAGTGTTCATCCTGATAAAGAATAATACTGCTCTTCCTTGTTGGTAATAGGATTGTCACTGCCCGCTTATCTCAACTTGACCTGAAAGCAGTGGTTGTGGGGCACATGTCAGATACGCCATTTAGTTAGCTGGCTTTATGAAAGTAGTAGTTTTTGTTCAGACAGTGTACATAGTTTTTTGGGATGAGGATGTGTGAGGCTTGGATGGGTTTTTAAGGATTTTGCTTGATTTGATGTACCTCTGTATAGCTTAGAAGTATCACAGGCTTGCCAAAACAATTTCTAAAGAAATCAAAGTCTTTTTTTTAAGCTGATAGCAGTTGTCATAATTTATTTTCCTCTTACTGCTTCAGACTTATTCATTTTGTCATTAATTGTGGTCAGATACTTTTGATTACAACACTATGGTTAGATTTTTATTTTAAGAATTACAGTGGTAACTCTGGATTTGGATTACAATGTAAGACGCTCCTGTGATTATGTCTGCTGCTGTCCTGATATGTCTACATTTAGTGCATATTTGTGGAATGAAGATTTTTTTTTCCCACAAGAAAAACAGTAATAACATTATATAGGTTGAGAAGTATATAGCATGATATATGCATAATGAAACGGATGGAGTATTTTTTGATAAATGTCTCAAACTATAAACACTAAGAAAATAGTGCATCACGTTTTATTTATTCTGAAGTACCTTACTACTATTGTATGGGGAGGGGTGCAAGACTCCACTGTGTGTGTTCCAGTGACTGGGCATTTGGCATGCAGCTGCATAAACTGTTGCTATGCTGAAACAGTTACACTGTAGACCATAAACATCTGTTAGCACCGGTTTCAACTGTGTAACTCAGTAGCATCAGTCTGTAGTCTGCATCTCCCTCCTGCTTCTCATTCAGTTTTGCCTGTCAGTTTATATACAGTTTTTTTCAATATTCATGTTGTAATGTATGTCCAGACATTCATGGTGATATATGTTGTTATCCATTTACCTATATGTTAATATAAATAAAACACTTTTGTTCTAGTTATATTTTGTGTTATTAGTACAGAAGCAGTTTATTTTTATAAAAGAAAATCGTATTTTAGTTTTGTACAAGTTCTAAGTTTGATACAAATATGAATATTAATATAAATAAAACACTAGTGTTCTTCTGTTTATTTTGTGTTTCATAGTTTGTCTGTACTTCAGTTTGCGTTTAAAAGTTGGTATCCCACAATTGCATCGGGGTGGGCGGGGTTACATAATTAATCAGCATACAGATTTTTGGCCAGTTGTACTTATTTTTCATGGGCCTTTGTCCCGATTTTTGATGATTGCAGGTTGAGAGGTATGGGCTTGACCCAGGAATGTAGGCAGACTGTGACTCCAGAAATATTGTATACATAGATAAGTTACATGCAGTGTATGTATGTTGAAAAAATATAAAAGAAATTTTAAGTAAAGCACAGGACTGCATATGTCTGACATTAGTAGAGAAGTTCCAACTAATGCTTTGCACAAACATACTGAGGAAACTAATACTATGCATGAGTTTAGGTAACATGAAAATATGACAGGAGATGGTTTGTTAATTGAGACATAATTTTGTGAATATAAATGAATATGTATTTTAAAAGCGGAGCTGTCCTGGCTTAAATGGCCAGGTCAGTATAAAACTTGTGCTCAAGTTATGATCTGTTAGACAAAGATTAAGTGTATTGCTTTAAGAATTGTTTAAGAAGGTTTAATCATGTGAAGAATTCCTGTTATTTAAATGCTTGACTTGATTTGTTTTAGTTTTATACATTTGAAAAAGCAGTTGATGTTTGAAAGATTATGAAATGTATTTACTGGTTTAATAAAGTGTTGGTGTATTTGTGTATGTGTGTGTGTTTTAAAAATGATCAGACATCAGCACATCAGGAATTTTGTGGCTTGAAAACATAGTTTTAAATACATTACTCATTACCACTGTCAGTAGTTTATTATTAACTTCATTGACTTATAAACTTCAGACTATATTTGCGCACACAGCCTTGAAACTGAAACAAATTTGTTGCCACTGTACTCCATGGTCTCTTGCAAATGAATAAGAAATCATCTCTTCTAATGACTTGTAAAAACTATTACACAATTTTTAGTTCAAAGCAGCAGGCAGCATATCTTGCCTATCTTACTATGACCTAGTGCTGTTTTGCAGTTCACTGCATTTCTATCATCTATGTATTCCGTGTCAGGGCTATCTTTACTTGTTGAGTTGTGAATGCAATACTGGCTTAATTGGGTGTTCATTATATGCTTTACTGCTCAAAAATCACCACTGTGGTTTCCCAGCTGAAAGCAGAAACAATTGCTTTTGAGAAAAAACAGGTACCTATCGGTCCAGAGACTCCTAGTTAGACCAGTGGCTGTGACAACCACATAGAATGTGTGTGTGTATGTGTGTGTGTGTGTGTGTGTGTGTGTGTGGGGGGGGGGGGGGGGGGTAGTGGTTCCTGTGTTTAATCTCCAGAAAGGGGTCAGTGTTTTCCTTTCTCGTTGAGTTACTTCATGTACTCAGTCTAACAGATAACTTAGCTTACACATTACGTCTACAACTGCTGTCGACCCTATAGTGACTTGTCTACTGTATTCTTCTAATTCAGACTTTAGTCTGGTGAATTTTAAGTGAAGTTTTTCTCTCCAAACACTTACCACAACTAATACATCACCCAGCTGGATATTCTAGTAAATGAAACCAACATAAATAAGTAAATGAAAACTCATCATTGATATAAAACATCACAGCTTCAGTTCCTAAGTATGCCTTATAACATTCTCAATACTTAACTAATTAGATGATAATAGTAATAATAATAATAACGCCTAATCTTTATTTGGAAAGGCTTTAATCACAGAAGAAAAATAAAAACAACAACATCAATAGGCAACTAAAACATATATGACAAAAACAGAAATATATACAGCCCCCCAGAATGAACACAACATATGTAACTATTTATATATTTAATAGAAAAGTGAGTTTATACAATGAAAATAACTTTCTAATCTTTGGATACATGTTTTACAGTCCTTCTCTTAAATAAAATGCAGAAGGAAAACAGAGACACCTATTGAAAATGTTAACATAATTACACACAATACTGAAGGACTAATATTACTGGCAATTCAATTTGTAATTTAATAGTAAGAAATATTTTTAAGTAAAACTAACCAAATAATATCTTTAACCTGTTTATGATTGTCATAATGAAAACAAGGAATACTTTTAAGTGCTTAATAGTCACTTCTATGAAATTAGACCAACTGTATAGTAGAGGTTAGCAATATTAGATTTTCCCTCAACAAAAGCCGGTATGGATAATTTAGATACAGTAATCACCACATCTTTACTAAAAATTAGATATTTCACAACATTTATCACACACCAATTGACTACTTCTTCTTTCGGCTTGTCTCGGTTAGGGGTCGCCACAGCGGATCATGATTGGCAGTGGCATTTTTTTTACGGTGCTAGTTGACTACACATTATTATTAATTGGTCAGCATTAAACGGTCAAGCCCTGCATTTACCTGATCTCTCAGTTAAATTAAAAGAATAGCATGCGGTGTTTCACTCCTCACAGCAGATTTCTGTCCATTTATTCTCTCACAGAAGTACTTTGCAGCATCTGAAAATCATTCTTACAATACAAAAGCTCCTTAAACTTATTTTTAGTTCCAGATAATTGTGCAATTATTCTGTTAAATTCTATTTCCTCACCAAACAAATCTTGCTCTAGTAAATATGAATGGGTCTATATTAGAACATCGAAGTTTCAAAACTTCGAATGTTCTAACATCGAATCCAATTCAGCGAAAGCTGAAAACATCGAACATACAGAACAGCAAATTTATTCCTAGGGAAACATTTTGCTGTTCCAAAACACACACACACACACACACACAACACAAGCACACCAAACAAACAGCAATCCACACAAATACACCTAAAATCTTACACCTAACCCTACACAAAACTATACACACACCACTAACTATCCACTTACCTTAACCCAAACCCTAACCCTAAGGCCCGTCACTATCACACACTCACCTTACCCGCGCCCTAACCCTAACTCACCTACCTCACCCTAACCCTCACGTCCACACAATCACACACTTACCTGACCCGTGCCCTAACCATAACTCACCTAACCCGCCTTAACCCTCAAGTCCACACAATCGCACACATACCTAACCCGTGCCTTAACCCTAACTCACCTAACCCGCCCTAACCCTCACGTCCACACAACCGCATACATACCTAACCTGCACTCTAACCTTACCTACCCTAACCCGCACTCAATCGCACACTTACCTGAACCCGACCCGTAACTTTCCACCACAGCGCTGAAAATACAGAAGCAACAGGAACGGACAACCGAATTCTTTCCCTAGGAAAAAATTTGGTTTTCTGTTGCTTCGATATTTTCAGCTTTCGCTGAATAGGGTTCGATATTAGAACATTCGAAGTTTTGAAACTTCGATGTTCTAATATAGACCCAATATGAACAACTCACCCTATCTGCTACATATTTTTTCCAGGCTTATACTTTACAACATACCTCCGAACCTGCAGACACTGAAAATCTAAATAAGTGTTCTTTAAAAAACAGGAACAGCTAGGCAAAATGTGGAACACCTAATTAGTACAAAATATGCATGTCAGCATGCTATCTTCCACTTGGACTGTGGGATATTGCTAATTAGAAAGAAAAATAAAATTCTGGTTCACAAAACTACTGGGATCCTCAGAATGACTTCTTGTAATGAAGGTAATTCTTACACCTTCAAAAGTCTGGTATCTTCCTGCTCCCGGGTCACACAACCTGCGTTAGAGAGTAGGCTTACATATTCCTTTGCCTCAAATCCACAAGTTTTTGATACTCCCTTCATTATCTATATGAAGCATCAGGAAAGTCTCCTACAACATGTCAACCTCTTCATGCAGTATTTCTCCACAAAACAAAATATTTGATCTGGTTAGCTAGTAAGCATTTCATAGTCACAGCACATCTTAGATACTGCAGATTCAGGACTTACTGTGACCTACAGTACACTTAACCAGCAGCAAACTGAAATTCAACTACTACATTTAAAGCTCCTTTGTTAAAAAAAAATCCTAAAACATCATAAGAACTTCATTATACAATAAAGACCCATTGCTATTCAAAAATGAGTGCACTAATTGGACAGCCCAACCAGCGTGTCTGTTGCAAATCGAGCATATACCAATAGAAAGATATCCGGTTGCCGTCAGCCTGCTCTTTCTATTGGAATATGCACATTAAAACCATCCTTGTAACCTGCTCTGTGGAGCAGATTATAAGTTTAAGATTTTTTAAAAGCAATTTTAATTCTCCACTTAGTGTAGAAAGAAAGCTCATGTGTCTCTTCCTGCAGAAAAAGAATGTCACAGTATTACAAATGTTTAGTGCCCTTCCACTGGCTTCTGGTAGTCTGGAACACTAAGTTGATGTACCGTGCATGCTCTGCATGTACCCTGGAACAACCACACACGATAAAGTTGTCTTTGCTTCCACACCTCACCACTACCCGAAAGGTAAACTTGAATGCTTATTTAGAAAAGGTAAGACTCCTTTTTTCTTAAATAATGTCATTATACAACATCGACAGTCCACTTGGGTAAACACAGGATTTACTCACTTAGACTCTGTCCTCCTGATCAAACCATGCCAATCGTGGGTAAATCCTGTATTACCCACACACAAGGCTTATTGCTCAAACACCATACATAAAAAAAGGCTACATCTTTTCAGTGGAATTAACAGACAAAAACATTTTATGTTGCAGTACTGTTCAACAGTCACATTTAAACAGGAACCTGTAGCTATGTAATGTTTAAAATCCTCTAACATAAACTGAAACAAGCAAAAAGTCACTTTAGGACATTTTGAAATATTAGGTCTCATTACTATGCAGATATTTTTATATTTGTTTCCATCATCCAGTTGAATAACAGTTTTCTGTCACTCTTCCTCTGAATTCTACAGACATCACACTAATACAATACACTGTATTCTCTTCACAGACCTTTCCTTTAGCAGATTTATGTTTTTGCGTGGTCTGTTAACCCCACCCCTCTTTTTCACAGTTGTAATGCCATACCTTTGCCCATATACAACTCTCTGCACGAGCCCTTACATATTAATTTCAAAACATTGGTATTTCTAAAGACTTTCTTCTCAAAGTATCTCACTAACTGCTAAATACTCAATGACCCTCTTCCCACAGTCACTCACAATGAGGTCCAATAAATCAGGCCCCCTTTTTCCTTTCAAAAGAGGAAAATAAACAGGTCCAAATTCCAAAAGACTTGCTTTCAATGTAAGAGACTTACTCCAGTGTACATCTGCTTTATAGTCAGGCCTTGCACTGGAGTAAGTAATTTAGCACAGACAGTAACTCTTTTGGAATATGGTCCACAAAGTGCAGTATAGTATGCAACACATTCATCTGCACAGTGTTTCTTTTGTGCCTTGACGGGGATTTGTTTTGTACTGCTCCTTCTTGGCTTTCCTTCTGCTGGTCTCAGTCCAAATTCCAACTTGTCATGGCCATAAAGTTGGCAGTTTTGTTACTATATGTGCATACGTAGTTACTAAGCATGCATTCTAGCAGGTCATTGTGGAGCCTAGCCCAGTTTCCTAACTGTCCTGGAGAAGAATGCCTTTCCCTGCACTGTCCACAAATGAGAACAAGCACTATGTTTCGTTAGACTCTGTTGTTCTCCCTTGCAAACTTCTACACTGCCGCTTCTAAACTCGGGAAAGCCATGCACATTTCTGAATTGTACCTAAAACCAAGTCACTGCTCCCTCAATAACGAACTGCCACACACAATTAGAACCTTTTAAGTTCCTGGTGTGAAAACAGGATGAGAAGTGGGAAAACAAAAGGGTTCCAGGACAAACTTCAAAATTATCCAAACAATCCTGCTAATGACCAGAACCCAAAAACATGAACAAAAAATACTCAGCAAAGATGAAGATTGGACAATTACGAAAACAAAATCGCTAAAGACAACCACAAAGTATTATATAGCTATGTCAAGAATCTGAATGGCAGCACTCAGATCTGCTCTGACTTACAACACAATGGAACTAAATATACAGACCCAACTGATATTGCCAACATCCTGGCAGATAGGTTCAGTGCTAACTTTACCCCCCCCCCCTCACCCCCTAAAGAGCCCATCTCTATACCGGAAGAATACAAAGTTCCTGTAATCACGGCTGCACAGGTAAAAAAACACACTCTCCAAAGCCAAGAACACAGCATCCATGGGACCAGACAACATCCCAGGCTGTGGTCTACACAAACTACAGAATGAACTGGCACCCCACCTAAGTACCATGTTCAGTCATAGCCTCACCTCAGGCTTTGTACCTGCTGAATGGCGCACAGCGACAGTTAGCCCATTCCACAAGGGGGGGAGCCACCACAGACCTCGGGAACTACCGCCCCATTAGCCTGACGAGCCTGCTCTGCAAGGCAAAGGAACGTGTCATCATGAAACTTATAAACAAAGACATTGGTAATCTCCAAACTCTGGACCCCACCCAGTTCAGGTTTGTAAAAGGCAGATCATGTCTCCTAAACCTGACAGACTTCTTTGAAGCAGTCACCTAAGCCGTAGACAAGTGTAAGGTGGTTCACACAGCCTATCTAGATCTTGCCAAGGCTTTCAACACCATTCCCCACTCTGGAATTATAGATAAACTCACTAAACTAGGTATAAATCCCTATGTCACAAGATGGGTTGCCAACTGGGTCAATGACAGAACCCACACTGTGAAAGTAGCAGACTACAAATTCGACTTCACACCAGTGACAAGTGGAGTACCACAGGGTTCAGTCCTGGGTCCTCTCCTGTTTGGTATCTACTTCTCTGAAGTATAGGCTAACACAGAAGGTCTTTGGCTAACAAAGTTCGCAGATGACTGCAAACTAGGAGTCATAACCGAAACTCCTAACCATGTGGACATCCTACAAAAGGGCCTCACTGAGACAGATGCCTGGTGTCAAAGCCATGGCCACAAGCTCAATGCCAAAAAGTACACTGTCATCCCCTTTGGTAAAAACTCTGTACCCATGAACTACAACATAGGCGGTAGTATACTTAACACCGAAAGTGTGATAAGAGACCTTGGGACACAGGTGGACAGTAGTCTCTCCTTTGATAATCACATCACTACAGTAGTCAGGAAATCCTTCTACGTGGCACACATCACAAAAGGTTTCTCATCCAGAAAAAAGAGAGGTCATTCTTCCCCTCTACTCATCACTCATTAGACCCATTATAGAGTACAACACCCCTTTTGGTATGTATCTCACAAGACATCTACAACAACTGGAAAGGCTGCAGAAATACCTCACAAAGAGGATTTACAGCCTCAAACAGATGCCCTACGCAGACCGTCTCAAAAAACTCCAGCTTTACTCTTGTCGCATATCGCCTACTTAGAGGTGATCTCTGTCTAACATACAAAGCTATGTCAAACCCAGAGCTGTTGGACATGCTCCACTTAAAGAAATCCCAGTCCCTCCGAGCTACAAGCTCTAGGGACCTAAACCTTGTCACCACAATAAACAGAACATGCCGGAGGGATAAATTCCTGTCCCAGAGACTTCCCATACTCTGGAATAAACTAGCTATCTCTATCAAACAAAGCTATTTGTACATATACCTACTGTTTCAAAACAAAAAATTATCCAAGATAATAAATAAAATTATGAAACTCAATAATGGCAGTATAATTTGTTGCATTTTTCAAGTTCTCACCCCTTCTTACGA